>NW_026061831.1:0-157971 GCF_023897955.1 Schistocerca gregaria
ACACTAGATCGCGTGTTCAGCGGAATAAAGGGAGAAGAGACCCTGGTCCACTGTTGGACTGCTACCATAGAAATGTTACCTGTAAATACGCAGAGCCACTCCGTCTAAGCGCTGGAAGACGGAGTGCACCGAGGCCCGTTAGCTCAGTTGGTTAGAGCGTCGTGCTAATAACGCGAAGGTCGTGGGTTCGATCCCCCCACGGGCCACTTCGATTTTACTACTTCAAAAAGGCAACGCCGATTTCCCCGGGCAAGTATGGTGACAAAGAAATCGTCACATTGTGTGGGAGCTGATAGGGGACCCGAAAGCGACTTGTCGGGACGCGCTAAAACACTTCACAGGTCACAGCACGCTGAACACACAGTTTGTCGTCCGATCACCGCTACTGCGCGACGCTGGGCGTTGTCAGTGCTTGGGCGGGTGACCGCCTGCGAACACAGGGCGCTGCCGACAGTTTCAATTCGTATTTCTCTTTTCTCGTCGGTTTCGGAGCTGCAGCGCTATTCGGTCTAGGGCACTGGCGCCACGTTTTGCCTCTCGGTATGCCAAGTCGCGCCGTGCGGCCACAGTGAAATGAAGGAGCGTGTTGTAAAATTTTCAACAAAGAAAAAAAGAAATGTGCTAGTAATAAAACTGAATTTGTCTGACAGAACATGTAAAATCACACAATGCACGATAACAGGCAGCAGGTCTTTACTTGAGGCATAAGTAATGTTGTGCCCGCCTCGCCATACCTCTCTCAGTCGTTTCGCGTGCTTGTCCTTCTGATATAGGCCGATTGGAGAGCGTCAGCTCTCGCGTCAGCCGAGCAAAGTCGAGACAAGTCGAGACTCAAGCGGAATCGACGCACACAATATAGGGTGGCCTGCAGCCAGTAAGAGGAGGAAGAAACATTAATTTAATGACGCGTGGCAAAAGTACTCATACGCAGAAGTAAAACGCAGGCTGCGGTGGCCGGGAATCGAACCCGGATCAACTGCTTGGAAGGCAACTATGCTGACCATTACACCACCACCGCACGCTTTTCTTCCGCGCACGCCGCGCTGTGTCTGCTTCCCGCCTGTCGGCGGCGGCTGAAGGTGGTCGCAGCAGCAGGCGCATTACGGGGTAGGCGAGCGCATCCAGACAGCGTCTCTACGCACATTTCGCGTCCTTTGGCAAGAGTCGTCGCGTGCGTGCGCCGCAACACTACTTAGACGATCGCGTTCGGGCGTCATTTTTAAGCAGTGCAGCGCAGGATTCAGCGTTTGTAGCATTCTCTCGAGAGGATGCCACGGCGCTGGACGGCAGTCCCACTTTCCCTTCAGACGTCTGCCGCGGAAAGCACAAGGAAGCTGCAAACTAGCTGAGCATCGGTGGTTCAGTGGTAGAATGCTCGCCTGCCACGCGGGCGGCCCGGGTTCGATTCCCGGCCGATGCATCATTTTGTTTTTTCCCCCGATAGTGGAGCTGCGTGTCCTTCGCACTCGAAGTGCGTGGGCCACGAGAATGAACCGCGGGATTCCGTGTGGAAACAACCAAACACGCAGCGCGCACGTCTTCTCGTTTGGACTCCTGCGTGCTATTGTGCATACTGGCGTCGGCCTATCATCGCAAGTTGCCTGCAGCGCCGGGAATGCACGTGTAGTAACAGAAAAAATGAGCCAGCAAGTGCAGACTCTCTACCACTAGTATTTGCTACTTGCCGAGATACCAGAAGGTTTGGCCATCACGTGCCTCGGTAGCGCAGTAGGCAGCGCGTAAGTCTCATAATCTTAAGGTCGTGAGTTCGATCCTCACCCGGGGCATTTAATTTACTTCCGTTCACAGCTAAATTGACGGCTCTGGGGTTGCGAAGGAGCAAAACAGCTTGTAGTTTGTTATCCATAAGGCTTCAACAACTCAGCGTGAAAATGCTTACTTCCCGTTATTACTACTTGCAGTTCTTTTGTGAAATTTTCAAGAAAAAATGTACTAGTAATAAAACTGAATTTCGTATGATATAACATGTAAAGTCACACAGTGTATGACCTGCTATATAATGACAGGCTGCAGGTCTTTACTTGCGAAATAAGTAAATAAATATTACTACTCACAGCTTTGCTTTTCCTCCTACCCCCTGTAACAACGAGGCCAAAAGCAACGGACTGTGACTTTTGCCATGCGCGCCTCGGCATGGGAGAGCGAAAAGATGCTCGCAAACAGGGAAAGTGCGACACGGAAAGCCAGTGGAGGGGGTGTAAACCCCAAAAATGAGCGTGCGCGTCCGGTGTGGTCTAGTGGCTAGGATACCTGGCTTTCACCCAGGAGGCCCGGGTTCGATTCCCGGTACCGGAATGTAATTTTTTCGGAACAAAACACGACAAGTTTGGACCCTGCGAAATGCTGTTTCACGTCCCTCCTCGCGTTATAGCTACTGGTTCATAAACGTGAGCTGAAAACAGTCGAGAGAAACGGGCACGCAATGAAATTACTACGAGCAGCGGAATAAAGGGAGAAGAGACCCTGGTCCACTGTTGGACTGCTACCATAGAAATGTTACCTGTAAATACGCAGAGCCACTCCGTCTAAGCGCTGGAAGACGGAGTGCACCGAGGCCCGTTAGCTCAGTTGGTTAGAGCGTCGTGCTAATAACGCGAAGGTCGTGGGTTCGATCCCCCCACGGGCCACTTCGATTTTACTACTTCAAAAAGGCAACGCCGATTTCCCCGGGCAAGTATGGTGACAAAGAAATCGTCACATTGTGTGGGAGCTGATAGGGGACCCGAAAGCGACTTGTCGGGACGCGCTAAAACACTTCACAGGTCACAGCACGCTGAACACACAGTTTGTCGTCCGATCACCGCTACTGCGCGACGCTGGGCGTTGTCAGTGCTTGGGCGGGTGACCGCCTGCGAACACAGGGCGCTGCCGACAGTTTCAATTCGTATTTCTCTTTTCTCGTCGGTTTCGGAGCTGCAGCGCTATTCGGTCTAGGGCACTGGCGCCACGTTTTGCCTCTCGGTATGCCAAGTCGCGCCGTGCGGCCACAGTGAAATGAAGGAGCGTGTTGTAAAATTTTCAACAAAGAAAAAAAGAAATGTGCTAGTAATAAAACTGAATTTGTCTGACAGAACATGTAAAATCACACAATGCACGATAACAGGCAGCAGGTCTTTACTTGAGGCATAAGTAATGTTGTGCCCGCCTCGCCATACCTCTCTCAGTCGTTTCGCGTGCTTGTCCTTCTGATATAGGCCGATTGGAGAGCGTCAGCTCTCGCGTCAGCCGAGCAAAGTCGAGACAAGTCGAGACTCAAGCGGAATCGACGCACACAATATAGGGTGGCCTGCAGCCAGTAAGAGGAGGAAAGAAACATTAATTTAATGACGCGTGGCAAAAGTACTCATACGCAGAAGTAAAACGCAGGCTGCGGTGGCCGGGAATCGAACCCGGATCAACTGCTTGGAAGGCAACTATGCTGACCATTACACCACCACCGCACGCTTTTCTTCCGCGCACGCCGCGCTGTGTCTGCTTCCCGCCTGTCGGCGGCGGCTGAAGGTGGTCGCAGCAGCAGGCGCATTACGGGGTAGGCGAGCGCATCCAGACAGCGTCTCTACGCACATTTCGCGTCCTTTGGCAAGAGTCGTCGCGTGCGTGCGCCGCAACACTACTTAGACGATCGCGTTCGGGCGTCATTTTTAAGCAGTGCAGCGCAGGATTCAGCGTTTGTAGCATTCTCTCGAGAGGATGCCACGGCGCTGGACGGCAGTCCCACTTTCCCTTCAGACGTCTGCCGCGGAAAGCACAAGGAAGCTGCAAACTAGCTGAGCATCGGTGGTTCAGTGGTAGAATGCTCGCCTGCCACGCGGGCGGCCCGGGTTCGATTCCCGGCCGATGCATCATTTTGTTTTTTCCCCGATAGTGGAGCTGCGTGTCCTTCGCACTCGAAGTGCGTGGGCCACGAGAATGAACCGCGGGATTCCGTGTGGAAACAACCAAACACGCAGCGCGCACGTCTTCTCGTTTGGACTCCTGCGTGCTATTGTGCATACTGGCGTCGGCCTATCATCGCAAGTTGCCTGCAGCGCCGGGAATGCACGTGTAGTAACAGAAAAAATGAGCCAGCAAGTGCAGACTCTCTACCACTAGTATTTGCTACTTGCCGAGATACCAGAAGGTTTGGCCATCACGTGCCTCGGTAGCGCAGTAGGCAGCGCGTAAGTCTCATAATCTTAAGGTCGTGAGTTCGATCCTCACCCGGGGCATTTAATTTACTTCCGTTCACAGCTAAATTGACGGCTCTGGGGTTGCGAAGGAGCAAAACAGCTTGTAGTTTGTTATCCATAAGGCTTCAACAACTCAGCGTGAAAATGCTTACTTCCCGTTATTACTACTTGCAGTTCTTTTGTGAAATTTTCAAGAAAAAATGTACTAGTAATAAAACTGAATTTCGTATGATATAACATGTAAAGTCACACAGTGTATGACCTGCTATATAATGACAGGCTGCAGGTCTTTACTTGCGAAATAAGTAAATAAATATTACTACTCACAGCTTTGCTTTTCCTCCTACCCCTGTAACAACGAGGCCAAAAGCAACGGACTGTGACTTTTGCCATGCGCGCCTCGGCATGGGAGAGCGAAAAGATGCTCGCAAACAGGGAAAGTGCGACACGGAAAGCCAGTGGAGGGGGTGTAAACCCCAAAAATGAGCGTGCGCGTCCGGTGTGGTCTAGTGGCTAGGATACCTGGCTTTCACCCAGGAGGCCCGGGTTCGATTCCCGGTACCGGAATGTAATTTTTTCGGAACAAAACACGACAAGTTTGGACCCTGCGAAATGCTGTTTCACGTCCTCCTCGCGTTATAGCTACTGGTTCATAAACGTGAGCTGAAAACAGTCGAGAGAAACGGGCACGCAATGAAATTACTACGAGCAGCGGAATAAAGGGAGAAGAGACCCTGGTCCACTGTTGGACTGCTACCATAGAAATGTTACCTGTAAATACGCAGAGCCACTCCGTCTAAGCGCTGGAAGACGGAGTGCACCGAGGCCCGTTAGCTCAGTTGGTTAGAGCGTCGTGCTAATAACGCGAAGGTCGTGGGTTCGATCCCCCCACGGGCCACTTCGATTTTACTACTTCAAAAAGGCAACGCCGATTTCCCCGGGCAAGTATGGTGACAAAGAAATCGTCACATTGTGTGGGAGCTGATAGGGGACCCGAAAGCGACTTGTCGGGACGCGCTAAAACACTTCACAGGTCACAGCACGCTGAACACACAGTTTGTCGTCCGATCACCGCTACTGCGCGACGCTGGGCGTTGTCAGTGCTTGGGCGGGTGACCGCCTGCGAACACAGGGCGCTGCCGACAGTTTCAATTCGTATTTCTCTTTTCTCGTCGGTTTCGGAGCTGCAGCGCTATTCGGTCTAGGGCACTGGCGCCACGTTTTGCCTCTCGGTATGCCAAGTCGCGCCGTGCGGCCACAGTGAAATGAAGGAGCGTGTTGTAAAATTTTCAACAAAGAAAAAAAGAAATGTGCTAGTAATAAAACTGAATTTGTCTGACAGAACATGTAAAATCACACAATGCACGATAACAGGCAGCAGGTCTTTACTTGAGGCATAAGTAATGTTGTGCCCGCCTCGCCATACCTCTCTCAGTCGTTTCGCGTGCTTGTCCTTCTGATATAGGCCGATTGGAGAGCGTCAGCTCTCGCGTCAGCCGAGCAAAGTCGAGACAAGTCGAGACTCAAGCGGAATCGACGCACACAATATAGGGTGGCCTGCAGCCAGTAAGAGGAGGAAAGAAACATTAATTTAATGACGCGTGGCAAAAGTACTCATACGCAGAAGTAAAACGCAGGCTGCGGTGGCCGGGAATCGAACCCGGATCAACTGCTTGGAAGGCAACTATGCTGACCATTACACCACCACCGCACGCTTTTCTTCCGCGCACGCCGCGCTGTGTCTGCTTCCCGCCTGTCGGCGGCGGCTGAAGGTGGTCGCAGCAGCAGGCGCATTACGGGGTAGGCGAGCGCATCCAGACAGCGTCTCTACGCACATTTCGCGTCCTTTGGCAAGAGTCGTCGCGTGCGTGCGCCGCAACACTACTTAGACGATCGCGTTCGGGCGTCATTTTTAAGCAGTGCAGCGCAGGATTCAGCGTTTGTAGCATTCTCTCGAGAGGATGCCACGGCGCTGGACGGCAGTCCCACTTTCCCTTCAGACGTCTGCCGCGGAAAGCACAAGGAAGCTGCAAACTAGCTGAGCATCGGTGGTTCAGTGGTAGAATGCTCGCCTGCCACGCGGGCGGCCCGGGTTCGATTCCCGGCCGATGCATCATTTTGTTTTTTCCCCGATAGTGGAGCTGCGTGTCCTTCGCACTCGAAGTGCGTGGGCCACGAGAATGAACCGCGGGATTCCGTGTGGAAACAACCAAACACGCAGCGCGCACGTCTTCTCGTTTGGACTCCTGCGTGCTATTGTGCATACTGGCGTCGGCCTATCATCGCAAGTTGCCTGCAGCGCCGGGAATGCACGTGTAGTAACAGAAAAAATGAGCCAGCAAGTGCAGACTCTCTACCACTAGTATTTGCTACTTGCCGAGATACCAGAAGGTTTGGCCATCACGTGCCTCGGTAGCGCAGTAGGCAGCGCGTAAGTCTCATAATCTTAAGGTCGTGAGTTCGATCCTCACCCGGGGCATTTAATTTACTTCCGTTCACAGCTAAATTGACGGCTCTGGGGTTGCGAAGGAGCAAAACAGCTTGTAGTTTGTTATCCATAAGGCTTCAACAACTCAGCGTGAAAATGCTTACTTCCCGTTATTACTACTTGCAGTTCTTTTGTGAAATTTTCAAGAAAAAATGTACTAGTAATAAAACTGAATTTCGTATGATATAACATGTAAAGTCACACAGTGTATGACCTGCTATATAATGACAGGCTGCAGGTCTTTACTTGCGAAATAAGTAAATAAATATTACTACTCACAGCTTTGCTTTTCCTCCTACCCCTGTAACAACGAGGCCAAAAGCAACGGACTGTGACTTTTGCCATGCGCGCCTCGGCATGGGAGAGCGAAAAGATGCTCGCAAACAGGGAAAGTGCGACACGGAAAGCCAGTGGAGGGGGTGTAAACCCCAAAAATAAGCGTGCGCGTCCGGTGTGGTCTAGTGGCTAGGATACCTGGCTTTCACCCAGGAGGCCCGGGTTCGATTCCCGGTACCGGAATGTAATTTTTTCGGAACAAAACACGACAAGTTTGGACCCTGCGAAATGCTGTTTCACGTCCTCCTCGCGTTATAGCTACTGGTTCATAAACGTGAGCTGAAAACAGTCGAGAGAAACGGGCACGCAATGAAATTACTACGAGCAGCGGAATAAAGGGAGAAGAGACCCTGGTCCACTGTTGGACTGCTACCATAGAAATGTTACCTGTAAATACGCAGAGCCACTCCGTCTAAGCGCTGGAAGACGGAGTGCACCGAGGCCCGTTAGCTCAGTTGGTTAGAGCGTCGTGCTAATAACGCGAAGGTCGTGGGTTCGATCCCCCCACGGGCCACTTCGATTTTACTACTTCAAAAAGGCAACGCCGATTTCCCCGGGCAAGTATGGTGACAAAGAAATCGTCACATTGTGTGGGAGCTGATAGGGGACCCGAAAGCGACTTGTCGGGACGCGCTAAAACACTTCACAGGTCACAGCACGCTGAACACACAGTTTGTCGTCCGATCACCGCTACTGCGCGACGCTGGGCGTTGTCAGTGCTTGGGCGGGTGACCGCCTGCGAACACAGGGCGCTGCCGACAGTTTCAATTCGTATTTCTCTTTTCTCGTCGGTTTCGGAGCTGCAGCGCTATTCGGTCTAGGGCACTGGCGCCACGTTTTGCCTCTCGGTATGCCAAGTCGCGCCGTGCGGCCACAGTGAAATGAAGGAGCGTGTTGTAAAATTTTCAACAAAGAAAAAAAGAAATGTGCTAGTAATAAAACTGAATTTGTCTGACAGAACATGTAAAATCACACAATGCACGATAACAGGCAGCAGGTCTTTACTTGAGGCATAAGTAATGTTGTGCCCGCCTCGCCATACCTCTCTCAGTCGTTTCGCGTGCTTGTCCTTCTGATATAGGCCGATTGGAGAGCGTCAGCTCTCGCGTCAGCCGAGCAAAGTCGAGACAAGTCGAGACTCAAGCGGAATCGACGCACACAATATAGGGTGGCCTGCAGCCAGTAAGAGGAGGAAAGAAACATTAATTTAATGACGCGTGGCAAAAGTACTCATACGCAGAAGTAAAACGCAGGCTGCGGTGGCCGGGAATCGAACCCGGATCAACTGCTTGGAAGGCAACTATGCTGACCATTACACCACCACCGCACGCTTTTCTTCCGCGCACGCCGCGCTGTGTCTGCTTCCCGCCTGTCGGCGGCGGCTGAAGGTGGTCGCAGCAGCAGGCGCATTACGGGGTAGGCGAGCGCATCCAGACAGCGTCTCTACGCACATTTCGCGTCCTTTGGCAAGAGTCGTCGCGTGCGTGCGCCGCAACACTACTTAGACGATCGCGTTCGGGCGTCATTTTTAAGCAGTGCAGCGCAGGATTCAGCGTTTGTAGCATTCTCTCGAGAGGATGCCACGGCGCTGGACGGCAGTCCCACTTTCCCTTCAGACGTCTGCCGCGGAAAGCACAAGGAAGCTGCAAACTAGCTGAGCATCGGTGGTTCAGTGGTAGAATGCTCGCCTGCCACGCGGGCGGCCCGGGTTCGATTCCCGGCCGATGCATCATTTTGTTTTTTCCCCGATAGTGGAGCTGCGTGTCCTTCGCACTCGAAGTGCGTGGGCCACGAGAATGAACCGCGGGATTCCGTGTGGAAACAACCAAACACGCAGCGCGCACGTCTTCTCGTTTGGACTCCTGCGTGCTATTGTGCATACTGGCGTCGGCCTATCATCGCAAGTTGCCTGCAGCGCCGGGAATGCACGTGTAGTAACAGAAAAAATGAGCCAGCAAGTGCAGACTCTCTACCACTAGTATTTGCTACTTGCCGAGATACCAGAAGGTTTGGCCATCACGTGCCTCGGTAGCGCAGTAGGCAGCGCGTAAGTCTCATAATCTTAAGGTCGTGAGTTCGATCCTCACCCGGGGCATTTAATTTACTTCCGTTCACAGCTAAATTGACGGCTCTGGGGTTGCGAAGGAGCAAAACAGCTTGTAGTTTGTTATCCATAAGGCTTCAACAACTCAGCGTGAAAATGCTTACTTCCCGTTATTACTACTTGCAGTTCTTTTGTGAAATTTTCAAGAAAAAATGTACTAGTAATAAAACTGAATTTCGTATGATATAACATGTAAAGTCACACAGTGTATGACCTGCTATATAATGACAGGCTGCAGGTCTTTACTTGCGAAATAAGTAAATAAATATTACTACTCACAGCTTTGCTTTTCCTCCTACCCCTGTAACAACGAGGCCAAAAGCAACGGACTGTGACTTTTGCCATGCGCGCCTCGGCATGGGAGAGCGAAAAGATGCTCGCAAACAGGGAAAGTGCGACACGGAAAGCCAGTGGAGGGGGTGTAAACCCCAAAAATAAGCGTGCGCGTCCGGTGTGGTCTAGTGGCTAGGATACCTGGCTTTCACCCAGGAGGCCCGGGTTCGATTCCCGGTACCGGAATGTAATTTTTTCGGAACAAAACACGACAAGTTTGGACCCTGCGAAATGCTGTTTCACGTCCTCCTCGCGTTATAGCTACTGGTTCATAAACGTGAGCTGAAAACAGTCGAGAGAAACGGGCACGCAATGAAATTACTACGAGCAGCGGAATAAAGGGAGAAGAGACCCTGGTCCACTGTTGGACTGCTACCATAGAAATGTTACCTGTAAATACGCAGAGCCACTCCGTCTAAGCGCTGGAAGACGGAGTGCACCGAGGCCCGTTAGCTCAGTTGGTTAGAGCGTCGTGCTAATAACGCGAAGGTCGTGGGTTCGATCCCCCCACGGGCCACTTCGATTTTACTACTTCAAAAAGGCAACGCCGATTTCCCCGGGCAAGTATGGTGACAAAGAAATCGTCACATTGTGTGGGAGCTGATAGGGGACCCGAAAGCGACTTGTCGGGACGCGCTAAAACACTTCACAGGTCACAGCACGCTGAACACACAGTTTGTCGTCCGATCACCGCTACTGCGCGACGCTGGGCGTTGTCAGTGCTTGGGCGGGTGACCGCCTGCGAACACAGGGCGCTGCCGACAGTTTCAATTCGTATTTCTCTTTTCTCGTCGGTTTCGGAGCTGCAGCGCTATTCGGTCTAGGGCACTGGCGCCACGTTTTGCCTCTCGGTATGCCAAGTCGCGCCGTGCGGCCACAGTGAAATGAAGGAGCGTGTTGTAAAATTTTCAACAAAGAAAAAAAGAAATGTGCTAGTAATAAAACTGAATTTGTCTGACAGAACATGTAAAATCACACAATGCACGATAACAGGCAGCAGGTCTTTACTTGAGGCATAAGTAATGTTGTGCCCGCCTCGCCATACCTCTCTCAGTCGTTTCGCGTGCTTGTCCTTCTGATATAGGCCGATTGGAGAGCGTCAGCTCTCGCGTCAGCCGAGCAAAGTCGAGACAAGTCGAGACTCAAGCGGAATCGACGCACACAATATAGGGTGGCCTGCAGCCAGTAAGAGGAGGAAAGAAACATTAATTTAATGACGCGTGGCAAAAGTACTCATACGCAGAAGTAAAACGCAGGCTGCGGTGGCCGGGAATCGAACCCGGATCAACTGCTTGGAAGGCAACTATGCTGACCATTACACCACCACCGCACGCTTTTCTTCCGCGCACGCCGCGCTGTGTCTGCTTCCCGCCTGTCGGCGGCGGCTGAAGGTGGTCGCAGCAGCAGGCGCATTACGGGGTAGGCGAGCGCATCCAGACAGCGTCTCTACGCACATTTCGCGTCCTTTGGCAAGAGTCGTCGCGTGCGTGCGCCGCAACACTACTTAGACGATCGCGTTCGGGCGTCATTTTTAAGCAGTGCAGCGCAGGATTCAGCGTTTGTAGCATTCTCTCGAGAGGATGCCACGGCGCTGGACGGCAGTCCCACTTTCCCTTCAGACGTCTGCCGCGGAAAGCACAAGGAAGCTGCAAACTAGCTGAGCATCGGTGGTTCAGTGGTAGAATGCTCGCCTGCCACGCGGGCGGCCCGGGTTCGATTCCCGGCCGATGCATCATTTTGTTTTTTCCCCGATAGTGGAGCTGCGTGTCCTTCGCACTCGAAGTGCGTGGGCCACGAGAATGAACCGCGGGATTCCGTGTGGAAACAACCAAACACGCAGCGCGCACGTCTTCTCGTTTGGACTCCTGCGTGCTATTGTGCATACTGGCGTCGGCCTATCATCGCAAGTTGCCTGCAGCGCCGGGAATGCACGTGTAGTAACAGAAAAAATGAGCCAGCAAGTGCAGACTCTCTACCACTAGTATTTGCTACTTGCCGAGATACCAGAAGGTTTGGCCATCACGTGCCTCGGTAGCGCAGTAGGCAGCGCGTAAGTCTCATAATCTTAAGGTCGTGAGTTCGATCCTCACCCGGGGCATTTAATTTACTTCCGTTCACAGCTAAATTGACGGCTCTGGGGTTGCGAAGGAGCAAAACAGCTTGTAGTTTGTTATCCATAAGGCTTCAACAACTCAGCGTGAAAATGCTTACTTCCCGTTATTACTACTTGCAGTTCTTTTGTGAAATTTTCAAGAAAAAATGTACTAGTAATAAAACTGAATTTCGTATGATATAACATGTAAAGTCACACAGTGTATGACCTGCTATATAATGACAGGCTGCAGGTCTTTACTTGCGAAATAAGTAAATAAATATTACTACTCACAGCTTTGCTTTTCCTCCTACCCCTGTAACAACGAGGCCAAAAGCAACGGACTGTGACTTTTGCCATGCGCGCCTCGGCATGGGAGAGCGAAAAGATGCTCGCAAACAGGGAAAGTGCGACACGGAAAGCCAGTGGAGGGGGTGTAAACCCCAAAAATAAGCGTGCGCGTCCGGTGTGGTCTAGTGGCTAGGATACCTGGCTTTCACCCAGGAGGCCCGGGTTCGATTCCCGGTACCGGAATGTAATTTTTTCGGAACAAAACACGACAAGTTTGGACCCTGCGAAATGCTGTTTCACGTCCTCCTCGCGTTATAGCTACTGGTTCATAAACGTGAGCTGAAAACAGTCGAGAGAAACGGGCACGCAATGAAATTACTACGAGCAGCGGAATAAAGGGAGAAGAGACCCTGGTCCACTGTTGGACTGCTACCATAGAAATGTTACCTGTAAATACGCAGAGCCACTCCGTCTAAGCGCTGGAAGACGGAGTGCACCGAGGCCCGTTAGCTCAGTTGGTTAGAGCGTCGTGCTAATAACGCGAAGGTCGTGGGTTCGATCCCCCCACGGGCCACTTCGATTTTACTACTTCAAAAAGGCAACGCCGATTTCCCCGGGCAAGTATGGTGACAAAGAAATCGTCACATTGTGTGGGAGCTGATAGGGGACCCGAAAGCGACTTGTCGGGACGCGCTAAAACACTTCACAGGTCACAGCACGCTGAACACACAGTTTGTCGTCCGATCACCGCTACTGCGCGACGCTGGGCGTTGTCAGTGCTTGGGCGGGTGACCGCCTGCGAACACAGGGCGCTGCCGACAGTTTCAATTCGTATTTCTCTTTTCTCGTCGGTTTCGGAGCTGCAGCGCTATTCGGTCTAGGGCACTGGCGCCACGTTTTGCCTCTCGGTATGCCAAGTCGCGCCGTGCGGCCACAGTGAAATGAAGGAGCGTGTTGTAAAATTTTCAACAAAGAAAAAAAGAAATGTGCTAGTAATAAAACTGAATTTGTCTGACAGAACATGTAAAATCACACAATGCACGATAACAGGCAGCAGGTCTTTACTTGAGGCATAAGTAATGTTGTGCCCGCCTCGCCATACCTCTCTCAGTCGTTTCGCGTGCTTGTCCTTCTGATATAGGCCGATTGGAGAGCGTCAGCTCTCGCGTCAGCCGAGCAAAGTCGAGACAAGTCGAGACTCAAGCGGAATCGACGCACACAATATAGGGTGGCCTGCAGCCAGTAAGAGGAGGAAAGAAACATTAATTTAATGACGCGTGGCAAAAGTACTCATACGCAGAAGTAAAACGCAGGCTGCGGTGGCCGGGAATCGAACCCGGATCAACTGCTTGGAAGGCAACTATGCTGACCATTACACCACCACCGCACGCTTTTCTTCCGCGCACGCCGCGCTGTGTCTGCTTCCCGCCTGTCGGCGGCGGCTGAAGGTGGTCGCAGCAGCAGGCGCATTACGGGGTAGGCGAGCGCATCCAGACAGCGTCTCTACGCACATTTCGCGTCCTTTGGCAAGAGTCGTCGCGTGCGTGCGCCGCAACACTACTTAGACGATCGCGTTCGGGCGTCATTTTTAAGCAGTGCAGCGCAGGATTCAGCGTTTGTAGCATTCTCTCGAGAGGATGCCACGGCGCTGGACGGCAGTCCCACTTTCCCTTCAGACGTCTGCCGCGGAAAGCACAAGGAAGCTGCAAACTAGCTGAGCATCGGTGGTTCAGTGGTAGAATGCTCGCCTGCCACGCGGGCGGCCCGGGTTCGATTCCCGGCCGATGCATCATTTTGTTTTTTCCCCGATAGTGGAGCTGCGTGTCCTTCGCACTCGAAGTGCGTGGGCCACGAGAATGAACCGCGGGATTCCGTGTGGAAACAACCAAACACGCAGCGCGCACGTCTTCTCGTTTGGACTCCTGCGTGCTATTGTGCATACTGGCGTCGGCCTATCATCGCAAGTTGCCTGCAGCGCCGGGAATGCACGTGTAGTAACAGAAAAAATGAGCCAGCAAGTGCAGACTCTCTACCACTAGTATTTGCTACTTGCCGAGATACCAGAAGGTTTGGCCATCACGTGCCTCGGTAGCGCAGTAGGCAGCGCGTAAGTCTCATAATCTTAAGGTCGTGAGTTCGATCCTCACCCGGGGCATTTAATTTACTTCCGTTCACAGCTAAATTGACGGCTCTGGGGTTGCGAAGGAGCAAAACAGCTTGTAGTTTGTTATCCATAAGGCTTCAACAACTCAGCGTGAAAATGCTTACTTCCCGTTATTACTACTTGCAGTTCTTTTGTGAAATTTTCAAGAAAAAATGTACTAGTAATAAAACTGAATTTCGTATGATATAACATGTAAAGTCACACAGTGTATGACCTGCTATATAATGACAGGCTGCAGGTCTTTACTTGCGAAATAAGTAAATAAATATTACTACTCACAGCTTTGCTTTTCCTCCTACCCCTGTAACAACGAGGCCAAAAGCAACGGACTGTGACTTTTGCCATGCGCGCCTCGGCATGGGAGAGCGAAAAGATGCTCGCAAACAGGGAAAGTGCGACACGGAAAGCCAGTGGAGAGGGTGTAAACCCCAAAAATGAGCGTGCGCGTCCGGTGTGGTCTAGTGGCTAGGATACCTGGCTTTCACCCAGGAGGCCCGGGTTCGATTCCCGGTACCGGAATGTAATTTTTTCGGAACAAAACACGACAAGTTTGGACCCTGCGAAATGCTGTTTCACGTCCTCCTCGCGTTATAGCTACTGGTTCATAAACGTGAGCTGAAAACAGTCGAGAGAAACGGGCACGCAATGAAATTACTACGAGCAGCGGAATAAAGGGAGAAGAGACCCTGGTCCACTGTTGGACTGCTACCATAGAAATGTTACCTGTAAATACGCAGAGCCACTCCGTCTAAGCGCTGGAAGACGGAGTGCACCGAGGCCCGTTAGCTCAGTTGGTTAGAGCGTCGTGCTAATAACGCGAAGGTCGTGGGTTCGATCCCCCCACGGGCCACTTCGATTTTACTACTTCAAAAAGGCAACGCCGATTTCCCCGGGCAAGTATGGTGACAAAGAAATCGTCACATTGTGTGGGAGCTGATAGGGGACCCGAAAGCGACTTGTCGGGACGCGCTAAAACACTTCACAGGTCACAGCACGCTGAACACACAGTTTGTCGTCCGATCACCGCTACTGCGCGACGCTGGGCGTTGTCAGTGCTTGGGCGGGTGACCGCCTGCGAACACAGGGCGCTGCCGACAGTTTCAATTCGTATTTCTCTTTTCTCGTCGGTTTCGGAGCTGCAGCGCTATTCGGTCTAGGGCACTGGCGCCACGTTTTGCCTCTCGGTATGCCAAGTCGCGCCGTGCGGCCACAGTGAAATGAAGGAGCGTGTTGTAAAATTTTCAACAAAGAAAAAAAGAAATGTGCTAGTAATAAAACTGAATTTGTCTGACAGAACATGTAAAATCACACAATGCACGATAACAGGCAGCAGGTCTTTACTTGAGGCATAAGTAATGTTGTGCCCGCCTCGCCATACCTCTCTCAGTCGTTTCGCGTGCTTGTCCTTCTGATATAGGCCGATTGGAGAGCGTCAGCTCTCGCGTCAGCCGAGCAAAGTCGAGACAAGTCGAGACTCAAGCGGAATCGACGCACACAATATAGGGTGGCCTGCAGCCAGTAAGAGGAGGAAAGAAACATTAATTTAATGACGCGTGGCAAAAGTACTCATACGCAGAAGTAAAACGCAGGCTGCGGTGGCCGGGAATCGAACCCGGATCAACTGCTTGGAAGGCAACTATGCTGACCATTACACCACCACCGCACGCTTTTCTTCCGCGCACGCCGCGCTGTGTCTGCTTCCCGCCTGTCGGCGGCGGCTGAAGGTGGTCGCAGCAGCAGGCGCATTACGGGGTAGGCGAGCGCATCCAGACAGCGTCTCTACGCACATTTCGCGTCCTTTGGCAAGAGTCGTCGCGTGCGTGCGCCGCAACACTACTTAGACGATCGCGTTCGGGCGTCATTTTTAAGCAGTGCAGCGCAGGATTCAGCGTTTGTAGCATTCTCTCGAGAGGATGCCACGGCGCTGGACGGCAGTCCCACTTTCCCTTCAGACGTCTGCCGCGGAAAGCACAAGGAAGCTGCAAACTAGCTGAGCATCGGTGGTTCAGTGGTAGAATGCTCGCCTGCCACGCGGGCGGCCCGGGTTCGATTCCCGGCCGATGCATCATTTTGTTTTTTCCCCGATAGTGGAGCTGCGTGTCCTTCGCACTCGAAGTGCGTGGGCCACGAGAATGAACCGCGGGATTCCGTGTGGAAACAACCAAACACGCAGCGCGCACGTCTTCTCGTTTGGACTCCTGCGTGCTATTGTGCATACTGGCGTCGGCCTATCATCGCAAGTTGCCTGCAGCGCCGGGAATGCACGTGTAGTAACAGAAAAAATGAGCCAGCAAGTGCAGACTCTCTACCACTAGTATTTGCTACTTGCCGAGATACCAGAAGGTTTGGCCATCACGTGCCTCGGTAGCGCAGTAGGCAGCGCGTAAGTCTCATAATCTTAAGGTCGTGAGTTCGATCCTCACCCGGGGCATTTAATTTACTTCCGTTCACAGCTAAATTGACGGCTCTGGGGTTGCGAAGGAGCAAAACAGCTTGTAGTTTGTTATCCATAAGGCTTCAACAACTCAGCGTGAAAATGCTTACTTCCCGTTATTACTACTTGCAGTTCTTTTGTGAAATTTTCAAGAAAAAATGTACTAGTAATAAAACTGAATTTCGTATGATATAACATGTAAAGTCACACAGTGTATGACCTGCTATATAATGACAGGCTGCAGGTCTTTACTTGCGAAATAAGTAAATAAATATTACTACTCACAGCTTTGCTTTTCCTCCTACCCCTGTAACAACGAGGCCAAAAGCAACGGACTGTGACTTTTGCCATGCGCGCCTCGGCATGGGAGAGCGAAAAGATGCTCGCAAACAGGGAAAGTGCGACACGGAAAGCCAGTGGAGGGGGTGTAAACCCCAAAAATGAGCGTGCGCGTCCGGTGTGGTCTAGTGGCTAGGATACCTGGCTTTCACCCAGGAGGCCCGGGTTCGATTCCCGGTACCGGAATGTAATTTTTTCGGAACAAAACACGACAAGTTTGGACCCTGCGAAATGCTGTTTCACGTCCTCCTCGCGTTATAGCTACTGGTTCATAAACGTGAGCTGAAAACAGTCGAGAGAAACGGGCACGCAATGAAATTACTACGAGCAGCGGAATAAAGGGAGAAGAGACCCTGGTCCACTGTTGGACTGCTACCATAGAAATGTTACCTGTAAATACGCAGAGCCACTCCGTCTAAGCGCTGGAAGACGGAGTGCACCGAGGCCCGTTAGCTCAGTTGGTTAGAGCGTCGTGCTAATAACGCGAAGGTCGTGGGTTCGATCCCCCCACGGGCCACTTCGATTTTACTACTTCAAAAAGGCAACGCCGATTTCCCCGGGCAAGTATGGTGACAAAGAAATCGTCACATTGTGTGGGAGCTGATAGGGGACCCGAAAGCGACTTGTCGGGACGCGCTAAAACACTTCACAGGTCACAGCACGCTGAACACACAGTTTGTCGTCCGATCACCGCTACTGCGCGACGCTGGGCGTTGTCAGTGCTTGGGCGGGTGACCGCCTGCGAACACAGGGCGCTGCCGACAGTTTCAATTCGTATTTCTCTTTTCTCGTCGGTTTCGGAGCTGCAGCGCTATTCGGTCTAGGGCACTGGCGCCACGTTTTGCCTCTCGGTATGCCAAGTCGCGCCGTGCGGCCACAGTGAAATGAAGGAGCGTGTTGTAAAATTTTCAACAAAGAAAAAAAGAAATGTGCTAGTAATAAAACTGAATTTGTCTGACAGAACATGTAAAATCACACAATGCACGATAACAGGCAGCAGGTCTTTACTTGAGGCATAAGTAATGTTGTGCCCGCCTCGCCATACCTCTCTCAGTCGTTTCGCGTGCTTGTCCTTCTGATATAGGCCGATTGGAGAGCGTCAGCTCTCGCGTCAGCCGAGCAAAGTCGAGACAAGTCGAGACTCAAGCGGAATCGACGCACACAATATAGGGTGGCCTGCAGCCAGTAAGAGGAGGAAAGAAACATTAATTTAATGACGCGTGGCAAAAGTACTCATACGCAGAAGTAAAACGCAGGCTGCGGTGGCCGGGAATCGAACCCGGATCAACTGCTTGGAAGGCAACTATGCTGACCATTACACCACCACCGCACGCTTTTCTTCCGCGCACGCCGCGCTGTGTCTGCTTCCCGCCTGTCGGCGGCGGCTGAAGGTGGTCGCAGCAGCAGGCGCATTACGGGGTAGGCGAGCGCATCCAGACAGCGTCTCTACGCACATTTCGCGTCCTTTGGCAAGAGTCGTCGCGTGCGTGCGCCGCAACACTACTTAGACGATCGCGTTCGGGCGTCATTTTTAAGCAGTGCAGCGCAGGATTCAGCGTTTGTAGCATTCTCTCGAGAGGATGCCACGGCGCTGGACGGCAGTCCCACTTTCCCTTCAGACGTCTGCCGCGGAAAGCACAAGGAAGCTGCAAACTAGCTGAGCATCGGTGGTTCAGTGGTAGAATGCTCGCCTGCCACGCGGGCGGCCCGGGTTCGATTCCCGGCCGATGCATCATTTTGTTTTTTCCCCGATAGTGGAGCTGCGTGTCCTTCGCACTCGAAGTGCGTGGGCCACGAGAATGAACCGCGGGATTCCGTGTGGAAACAACCAAACACGCAGCGCGCACGTCTTCTCGTTTGGACTCCTGCGTGCTATTGTGCATACTGGCGTCGGCCTATCATCGCAAGTTGCCTGCAGCGCCGGGAATGCACGTGTAGTAACAGAAAAAATGAGCCAGCAAGTGCAGACTCTCTACCACTAGTATTTGCTACTTGCCGAGATACCAGAAGGTTTGGCTATCACGTGCCTCGGTAGCGCAGTAGGCAGCGCGTAAGTCTCATAATCTTAAGGTCGTGAGTTCGATCCTCACCCGGGGCATTTAATTTACTTCCGTTCACAGCTAAATTGACGGCTCTGGGGTTGCGAAGGAGCAAAACAGCTTGTAGTTTGTTATCCATAAGGCTTCAACAACTCAGCGTGAAAATGCTTACTTCCCGTTATTACTACTTGCAGTTCTTTTGTGAAATTTTCAAGAAAAAATGTACTAGTAATAAAACTGAATTTCGTATGATATAACATGTAAAGTCACACAGTGTATGACCTGCTATATAATGACAGGCTGCAGGTCTTTACTTGCGAAATAAGTAAATAAATATTACTACTCACAGCTTTGCTTTTCCTCCTACCCCTGTAACAACGAGGCCAAAAGCAACGGACTGTGACTTTTGCCATGCGCGCCTCGGCATGGGAGAGCGAAAAGATGCTCGCAAACAGGGAAAGTGCGACACGGAAAGCCAGTGGAGGGGGTGTAAACCCCAAAAATAAGCGTGCGCGTCCGGTGTGGTCTAGTGGCTAGGATACCTGGCTTTCACCCAGGAGGCCCGGGTTCGATTCCCGGTACCGGAATGTAATTTTTTCGGAACAAAACACGACAAGTTTGGACCCTGCGAAATGCTGTTTCACGTCCTCCTCGCGTTATAGCTACTGGTTCATAAACGTGAGCTGAAAACAGTCGAGAGAAACGGGCACGCAATGAAATTACTACGAGCAGCGGAATAAAGGGAGAAGAGACCCTGGTCCACTGTTGGACTGCTACCATAGAAATGTTACCTGTAAATACGCAGAGCCACTCCGTCTAAGCGCTGGAAGACGGAGTGCACCGAGGCCCGTTAGCTCAGTTGGTTAGAGCGTCGTGCTAATAACGCGAAGGTCGTGGGTTCGATCCCCCCACGGGCCACTTCGATTTTACTACTTCAAAAAGGCAACGCCGATTTCCCCGGGCAAGTATGGTGACAAAGAAATCGTCACATTGTGTGGGAGCTGATAGGGGACCCGAAAGCGACTTGTCGGGACGCGCTAAAACACTTCACAGGTCACAGCACGCTGAACACACAGTTTGTCGTCCGATCACCGCTACTGCGCGACGCTGGGCGTTGTCAGTGCTTGGGCGGGTGACCGCCTGCGAACACAGGGCGCTGCCGACAGTTTCAATTCGTATTTCTCTTTTCTCGTCGGTTTCGGAGCTGCAGCGCTATTCGGTCTAGGGCACTGGCGCCACGTTTTGCCTCTCGGTATGCCAAGTCGCGCCGTGCGGCCACAGTGAAATGAAGGAGCGTGTTGTAAAATTTTCAACAAAGAAAAAAAGAAATGTGCTAGTAATAAAACTGAATTTGTCTGACAGAACATGTAAAATCACACAATGCACGATAACAGGCAGCAGGTCTTTACTTGAGGCATAAGTAATGTTGTGCCCGCCTCGCCATACCTCTCTCAGTCGTTTCGCGTGCTTGTCCTTCTGATATAGGCCGATTGGAGAGCGTCAGCTCTCGCGTCAGCCGAGCAAAGTCGAGACAAGTCGAGACTCAAGCGGAATCGACGCACACAATATAGGGTGGCCTGCAGCCAGTAAGAGGAGGAAAGAAACATTAATTTAATGACGCGTGGCAAAAGTACTCATACGCAGAAGTAAAACGCAGGCTGCGGTGGCCGGGAATCGAACCCGGATCAACTGCTTGGAAGGCAACTATGCTGACCATTACACCACCACCGCACGCTTTTCTTCCGCGCACGCCGCGCTGTGTCTGCTTCCCGCCTGTCGGCGGCGGCTGAAGGTGGTCGCAGCAGCAGGCGCATTACGGGGTAGGCGAGCGCATCCAGACAGCGTCTCTACGCACATTTCGCGTCCTTTGGCAAGAGTCGTCGCGTGCGTGCGCCGCAACACTACTTAGACGATCGCGTTCGGGCGTCATTACACTAGATCGCGTGTTAGGATTCAGCGTTTGTAGCATTCTCTCGAGAGGATGCCACGGCGCTGGACGGCAGTCCCACTTTCCCTTCAGACGTCTGCCGCGGAAAGCACAAGGAAGCTGCAAACTAGCTGAGCATCGGTGGTTCAGTGGTAGAATGCTCGCCTGCCACGCGGGCGGCCCGGGTTCGATTCCCGGCCGATGCATCATTTTGTTTTTTCCCCGATAGTGGAGCTGCGTGTCCTTCGCACTCGAAGTGCGTGGGCCACGAGAATGAACCGCGGGATTCCGTGTGGAAACAACCAAACACGCAGCGCGCACGTCTTCTCGTTTGGACTCCTGCGTGCTATTGTGCATACTGGCGTCGGCCTATCATCGCAAGTTGCCTGCAGCGCCGGGAATGCACGTGTAGTAACAGAAAAAATGAGCCAGCAAGTGCAGACTCTCTACCACTAGTATTTGCTACTTGCCGAGATACCAGAAGGTTTGGCCATCACGTGCCTCGGTAGCGCAGTAGGCAGCGCGTAAGTCTCATAATCTTAAGGTCGTGAGTTCGATCCTCACCCGGGGCATTTAATTTACTTCCGTTCACAGCTAAATTGACGGCTCTGGGGTTGCGAAGGAGCAAAACAGCTTGTAGTTTGTTATCCATAAGGCTTCAACAACTCAGCGTGAAAATGCTTACTTCCCGTTATTACTACTTGCAGTTCTTTTGTGAAATTTTCAAGAAAAAATGTACTAGTAATAAAACTGAATTTCGTATGATATAACATGTAAAGTCACACAGTGTATGACCTGCTATATAATGACAGGCTGCAGGTCTTTACTTGCGAAATAAGTAAATAAATATTACTACTCACAGCTTTGCTTTTCCTCCTACCCCTGTAACAACGAGGCCAAAAGCAACGGACTGTGACTTTTGCCATGCGCGCCTCGGCATGGGAGAGCGAAAAGATGCTCGCAAACAGGGAAAGTGCGACACGGAAAGCCAGTGGAGGGGGTGTAAACCCCAAAAATAAGCGTGCGCGTCCGGTGTGGTCTAGTGGCTAGGATACCTGGCTTTCACCCAGGAGGCCCGGGTTCGATTCCCGGTACCGGAATGTAATTTTTTCGGAACAAAACACGACAAGTTTGGACCCTGCGAAATGCTGTTTCACGTCCTCCTCGCGTTATAGCTACTGGTTCATAAACGTGAGCTGAAAACAGTCGAGAGAAACGGGCACGCAATGAAATTACTACGAGCAGCGGAATAAAGGGAGAAGAGACCCTGGTCCACTGTTGGACTGCTACCATAGAAATGTTACCTGTAAATACGCAGAGCCACTCCGTCTAAGCGCTGGAAGACGGAGTGCACCGAGGCCCGTTAGCTCAGTTGGTTAGAGCGTCGTGCTAATAACGCGAAGGTCGTGGGTTCGATCCCCCCACGGGCCACTTCGATTTTACTACTTCAAAAAGGCAACGCCGATTTCCCCGGGCAAGTATGGTGACAAAGAAATCGTCACATTGTGTGGGAGCTGATAGGGGACCCGAAAGCGACTTGTCGGGACGCGCTAAAACACTTCACAGGTCACAGCACGCTGAACACACAGTTTGTCGTCCGATCACCGCTACTGCGCGACGCTGGGCGTTGTCAGTGCTTGGGCGGGTGACCGCCTGCGAACACAGGGCGCTGCCGACAGTTTCAATTCGTATTTCTCTTTTCTCGTCGGTTTCGGAGCTGCAGCGCTATTCGGTCTAGGGCACTGGCGCCACGTTTTGCCTCTCGGTATGCCAAGTCGCGCCGTGCGGCCACAGTGAAATGAAGGAGCGTGTTGTAAAATTTTCAACAAAGAAAAAAAGAAATGTGCTAGTAATAAAACTGAATTTGTCTGACAGAACATGTAAAATCACACAATGCACGATAACAGGCAGCAGGTCTTTACTTGAGGCATAAGTAATGTTGTGCCCGCCTCGCCATACCTCTCTCAGTCGTTTCGCGTGCTTGTCCTTCTGATATAGGCCGATTGGAGAGCGTCAGCTCTCGCGTCAGCCGAGCAAAGTCGAGACAAGTCGAGACTCAAGCGGAATCGACGCACACAATATAGGGTGGCCTGCAGCCAGTAAGAGGAGGAAAGAAACATTAATTTAATGACGCGTGGCAAAAGTACTCATACGCAGAAGTAAAACGCAGGCTGCGGTGGCCGGGAATCGAACCCGGATCAACTGCTTGGAAGGCAACTATGCTGACCATTACACCACCACCGCACGCTTTTCTTCCGCGCACGCCGCGCTGTGTCTGCTTCCCGCCTGTCGGCGGCGGCTGAAGGTGGTCGCAGCAGCAGGCGCATTACGGGGTAGGCGAGCGCATCCAGACAGCGTCTCTACGCACATTTCGCGTCCTTTGGCAAGAGTCGTCGCGTGCGTGCGCCGCAACACTACTTAGACGATCGCGTTCGGG
Organism: Schistocerca gregaria; assembly: GCF_023897955.1. Taxonomy (NCBI): domain Eukaryota; kingdom Metazoa; phylum Arthropoda; class Insecta; order Orthoptera; family Acrididae; genus Schistocerca; species Schistocerca gregaria. The sequence goes on from NW_026061831.1 coordinate 23,175, forward strand.
CGTCATTTTTAAGCAGTGCAGCGCAGGATTCAGCGTTTGTAGCATTCTCTCGAGAGGATGCCACGGCGCTGGACGGCAGTCCCACTTTCCCTTCAGACGTCTGCCGCGGAAAGCACAAGGAAGCTGCAAACTAGCTGAGCATCGGTGGTTCAGTGGTAGAATGCTCGCCTGCCACGCGGGCGGCCCGGGTTCGATTCCCGGCCGATGCATCATTTTGTTTTTTCCCCGATAGTGGAGCTGCGTGTCCTTCGCACTCGAAGTGCGTGGGCCACGAGAATGAACCGCGGGATTCCGTGTGGAAACAACCAAACACGCAGCGCGCACGTCTTCTCGTTTGGACTCCTGCGTGCTATTGTGCATACTGGCGTCGGCCTATCATCGCAAGTTGCCTGCAGCGCCGGGAATGCACGTGTAGTAACAGAAAAAATGAGCCAGCAAGTGCAGACTCTCTACCACTAGTATTTGCTACTTGCCGAGATACCAGAAGGTTTGGCCATCACGTGCCTCGGTAGCGCAGTAGGCAGCGCGTAAGTCTCATAATCTTAAGGTCGTGAGTTCGATCCTCACCCGGGGCATTTAATTTACTTCCGTTCACAGCTAAATTGACGGCTCTGGGGTTGCGAAGGAGCAAAACAGCTTGTAGTTTGTTATCCATAAGGCTTCAACAACTCAGCGTGAAAATGCTTACTTCCCGTTATTACTACTTGCAGTTCTTTTGTGAAATTTTCAAGAAAAAATGTACTAGTAATAAAACTGAATTTCGTATGATATAACATGTAAAGTCACACAGTGTATGACCTGCTATATAATGACAGGCTGCAGGTCTTTACTTGCGAAATAAGTAAATAAATATTACTACTCACAGCTTTGCTTTTCCTCCTACCCCTGTAACAACGAGGCCAAAAGCAACGGACTGTGACTTTTGCCATGCGCGCCTCGGCATGGGAGAGCGAAAAGATGCTCGCAAACAGGGAAAGTGCGACACGGAAAGCCAGTGGAGGGGGTGTAAACCCCAAAAATAAGCGTGCGCGTCCGGTGTGGTCTAGTGGCTAGGATACCTGGCTTTCACCCAGGAGGCCCGGGTTCGATTCCCGGTACCGGAATGTAATTTTTTCGGAACAAAACACGACAAGTTTGGACCCTGCGAAATGCTGTTTCACGTCCTCCTCGCGTTATAGCTACTGGTTCATAAACGTGAGCTGAAAACAGTCGAGAGAAACGGGCACGCAATGAAATGACTACGAGCAGCGGAATAAAGGGAGAAGAGACCCTGGTCCACTGTTGGACTGCTACCATAGAAATGTTACCTGTAAATACGCAGAGCCACTCCGTCTAAGCGCTGGAAGACGGAGTGCACCGAGGCCCGTTAGCTCAGTTGGTTAGAGCGTCGTGCTAATAACGCGAAGGTCGTGGGTTCGATCCCCCCACGGGCCACTTCGATTTTACTACTTCAAAAAGGCAACGCCGATTTCCCCGGGCAAGTATGGTGACAAAGAAATCGTCACATTGTGTGGGAGCTGATAGGGGACCCGAAAGCGACTTGTCGGGACGCGCTAAAACACTTCACAGGTCACAGCACGCTGAACACACAGTTTGTCGTCCGATCACCGCTACTGCGCGACGCTGGGCGTTGTCAGTGCTTGGGCGGGTGACCGCCTGCGAACACAGGGCGCTGCCGACAGTTTCAATTCGTATTTCTCTTTTCTCGTCGGTTTCGGAGCTGCAGCGCTATTCGGTCTAGGGCACTGGCGCCACGTTTTGCCTCTCGGTATGCCAAGTCGCGCCGTGCGGCCACAGTGAAATGAAGGAGCGTGTTGTAAAATTTTCAACAAAGAAAAAAAGAAATGTGCTAGTAATAAAACTGAATTTGTCTGACAGAACATGTAAAATCACACAATGCACGATAACAGGCAGCAGGTCTTTACTTGAGGCATAAGTAATGTTGTGCCCGCCTCGCCATACCTCTCTCAGTCGTTTCGCGTGCTTGTCCTTCTGATATAGGCCGATTGGAGAGCGTCAGCTCTCGCGTCAGCCGAGCAAAGTCGAGACAAGTCGAGACTCAAGCGGAATCGACGCACACAATATAGGGTGGCCTGCAGCCAGTAAGAGGAGGAAAGAAACATTAATTTAATGACGCGTGGCAAAAGTACTCATACGCAGAAGTAAAACGCAGGCTGCGGTGGCCGGGAATCGAACCCGGATCAACTGCTTGGAAGGCAACTATGCTGACCATTACACCACCACCGCACGGTTTTCTTCCGCGCACGCCGCGCTGTGTCTGCTTCCCGCCTGTCGGCGGCGGCTGAAGGTGGTCGCAGCAGCAGGCGCATTACGGGGTAGGCGAGCGCATCCAGACAGCGTCTCTACGCACATTTCGCGTCCTTTGGCAAGAGTCGTCGCGTGCGTGCGCCGCAACACTACTTAGACGATCGCGTTCGGGCGTCATTTTTAAGCAGTGCAGCGCAGGATTCAGCGTTTGTAGCATTCTCTCGAGAGGATGCCACGGCGCTGGACGGCAGTCCCACTTTCCCTTCAGACGTCTGCGCGGAAAGCACCAGGCAGCACGTCGCGCGGAGCTCTGCAGCCGTCGTCGGTTTGTTTACTTCGCCGGACTTAGGCGCTTCGTTCTTCGTGATTTCATCTTTCACGGTCTGTAAGTAACATCATGTCGACATTTTCGAGAGCTAACACCGCTCAGTGTGTATTTGATAGAAGTGCCGTCCGCCCTACCGCGTTTGAAATACACGAATGGTTATTCGAAGACTTAAAAATACCGGAAGAAATTGTAGACACCTTTCAATTGGACTTTGTACAATATTGCTTGTTCTTAAAATTTACCTCTGGGGACATGTGTGAAAAATTTGTTGCTAAATTTGGTGGCACACGTCGTTTTAAGCATTCCGACGGCAGTATTAGTAATGTGCAAATTGTGGCGTCAGGGTTTGGAATTCGATCTGTCCGTGTTTTTAATGTACCGCCGGAATGCCCTGATCAAATTTTGTCTCGTGCCTTGTCGCGATTTGGTGACGTTTTGAACATTACCATGGAGAAATGGTCCAGTGCCTATCGTTACAAAGTTGCTAGTGGTGTCCGTAGTGTACGGATGGACCTGAAACAACACATCCCTTCGTACTTTGTAATCGGTGGGGTTCGTGCACAGGTCTCATATATCGGGCAACCGCCGACATGTGCCGTCTGTCATTCTACGGAACATTTGAGGGGTGACTGCCCTCGACGGCGGCCTGTTCAGTTACCACGCGAAGATGTTGTGGGTGGAGGCGTCACATTGGTGCCCCTTCTGAGCGAGGTTGTAGCCGGAAGACCCTTTCCCGGTCCGACCGACCGACCGGCCGAGCGACCGACGGCCGTTGCTTCCGTCGAAGACACGTCTGTCGCGGGACATCGTAACGCGACTGTCGGGCAGGAGGAAATGGAGGTTGTCCAGGACCCGCCTGCCCCGACCGACCGTGATGACGACGAAAGGGAGGAACGCTCCTTTAATGCTGATGCCGTTGACTCGGCATCGGTGGAGGTGACAGACGCTTCTTTACCCCCGCCGCCCCTTCCGGTGCCTACTTCTGCCGATAGTGTCACGCCTTCAGCGGAAACTAAAAAGCCACGTCGCCCGCGGGGCAAGGGTAAACAGGTCAAGGATCCGAACCCGGTCGCCTTCGCGCATCCGCAAGCCACGGAGAGTGGCAGTGAAAGTGAGGCAATGTCACAGGGTTCCTCGCGTAGTAGCAGCCCCGCGAGGACAGAGAAAATTCGCGCACACACTGAACGATTGAAACAGTTTCTCAGTGCCGGAAAGGAACAGGACTTTGCCGCTGCGAAACGTAAATTAGAACAGGGCAGCGAGCAATTACCACAGCGCCCGCGCAAACATTCTGTACCGTCACAGCCGGCCGTGGCATCGCGCGGCGGCCAGGCGGAGGCCACCCAGACGCCGGGCGACGCACGACCACCCCCGCCACCTGACAGTCACAGCCCGTGGTGGCAGCAGCAGGAGGACGAGGGGGGACAGTAGGAATGGCCGCAGACCCACACCGTTGTCATGAGATCACCTACATGCAATTGACCTAGGAACGGATGTGTCTTGAACTGTGTCCAGTGTATTGTTGTGCCATATCTTTGTAGATTTGCTACCAACCACTACAGTCTTTTAAGAATATTGCGATTTCCATTTTATGCCAACTGCCATTCATTTAAGTATAAGTCCGGCGTTTTATCACTTCGTTGGTGCTTTTTATATTGTTTTGTCTTGTCCATCTGTTTAAAATGTCAACGCATTCACTCCCACCGAGTGTGTTTTCCGTTTTGACTTTAAACGTTGCCGGAATCTCAGCGGTGCACAAGGTAGCTGCCTTTAAAGATGTTTTATATCATGGAAACTTTAGTATTGCTCTTCTTCAAGAAGTGTCTAGTGATGTTTTTAGCAATATTCCAGGTTACGATGTTATTTACAACCTTAATAGTGACAATAACTGTGGCACAGCAATTTTATATAAGTCGTTTTTCGAACCTACGGACATCAGACTTCTCCCAGATGGTCGTGTACTGGCGTGTGTTATTGAGGGTGTCCAATTTGTCAACGTCTATGTGCCCTCGGGGACTGATCAAAAACGCACAAGAGCTCGTTTCTTTACCACGGACGTCTGTCCCTTTTTAGCTACGGCTCGTCCTCTTATATTCGGCGGTGATTTTAATTGTGTTGTTGCTAATGCGGACCAGTATCCCACCCCCACTAAATGTGCAGAACTGAACACCCTTTTAACTGCAGTCGACTTGCGTGATACGTGGCGTCACTACCACCCAACCCTGACGCAGTATACGCACTTTTCTACTGGCGGGGCCAGTAGAATAGATAGGATCTATGTTTCACGGGAGCTAACAGATGCTTTATGCGCCGTCGAAGTTCTGCCTGTCGCCATGAGTGATCATTGTGGCTACGTGTGTGCTTTGCGGTTGCAGTGCTGTCGCGCGCAATCACTCGCAGCATACTGGAAATTAAATACCGGGTATCTGGGTGCCGAAGGGCTCCGTGCAGAGCTGCGTGTCGCATGGCAGCAGTGTTTAGCAAAGGTCCATCATTACGGGTCCTGCATCGAGTGGTGGGTGGCGCATGCCAAACCGCTTCTGCGGAAGGCGGCGCAATTATATAGTAGAGAAGCAAGTTACTGGCACAGGCGTACGTTGGCATTCTATCAGCAGTGCCTCCAGGATGCTATTAATTCACCTGTTGCCCCCGACGCGAACTTTAGACTCCGTCTGGGCAAAATTAAAGCTAGGATTCTGCGGCTGCACCGGGAAAGGTCGAAGGGTTTAATGATTCGGAGCCGTCCCTTGTGCCACGTTGATGACGAGGAGCCGTCCCTCTATCATCTTGCCCGGGAGAAGAAACAGGCTCGCAAAAAGTATATTGATGCGTTGGAAACTGATGCGGGGATTGTCTTATCGCAGCGGCACGAAGTTGTCCGCCATATCGCCGACTATTATACTTCGCTTTTTCACGATACTGCCGCGGACGGCGAAGCCATGCGAATTTTATTAGAAGACTTAGCCGACTGCATGTCCGACCCTGACCGTGAAGAGCTGGTTGCAGAGATGTCGAACCAGGAAGTCTTCCAGATCTTGAAAGCTAGTACAACGGGCAAGTCGCCTGGCCCCGACGGTCTTCCTACAGAGTTTTATGTTACTTTCTGGGACATTGTAGGGGACAAGTTTACGGTAGTGGTGAACGAAGTGCTTCGCGGCGTTGTCATCCCGAGTCAGTTTCTCGAAGGGCACATTGTTCTGATCCCCAAAAAACGGGGTACGTGCCGGGTCACCGATCTGCGGCCGATTACGCTGTTGAATGCTGATTACAAGTTGGCCGCCAGATGTGTTGCAGCGAAGTTACAGGCAGTAATGGACAAAGTCATCTGTCCCTTTCAATCATGCGGCGTTAAGAGGCGTACCATTTTCAATGCGGCATCTACCTATCGTGACGTCATCGCATACTCCGCCGTCCACCGACTTTCAGCAGCTGTCCTTTCTGTGGACTTTGCCAATGCGTTTGACAGGATGAGCCACGATTATTTGATGCACGTTATGGAAAGGATGGGCTTTGGCTTCCGCTTCATTCGCGTGATACGTCATTTCCTGACAGGGGCCAGTTCGGTAGTGACAATTAATGGATGGCGAACGCCACATATAGTTCTTAGTAGATCGGTGCGACAGGGCTGTCCCTTATCTATGTACCTTTTTGTAATTGCTTTGGACCCACTGCTGCGTGCGCTGGACCGCACGATAGGCGGCGTGGATATTCATCGTGCCTCAGTGACGTGTCTCGCTTATGCTGATGACGTAGGTGTTTTTATCGGCGACGACAATGATTTTCATCAAATACGGCCCTTACTGCGGTGGTATGAATGTGCGTCGGGTGCCCTGATTAATCCAAGGAAGACTGTGCTGATTCCTTTAGGAAATTGCGAAGTGGATCCCGATCAGACATGGTTTCGAGTAGTCCGTACTCATACGATCTTGGGACTTGATGTAACCGCTAATCCTCAGCAGATGCGGGCGCGCACCTGGCGCCGGCTACTGAATCATGTCAAAGGCCTATGTAAGACTTACGCCAGCCGACGTCTCACACTCCTCCAGAAAGTCGACCTCATTAACAGCGCCGTGTATTCTAAGGCCTGGTACGTGGCACAGCTCCTGGACGTTCCGCGACCCCTCGCCCGATCGTTTTCGCAGGCCGCGTACTGGCTCCTGTGGCGCCACGAAATTTTCAAGGTTCGGGCGGCAACGTGTGTCCTCGACACCACCTTCGGGGGACTCGGCCTCGTAGATTTTTCCCGGAAGTGTTCGGCGCTGCTGGTGCACCGCACGGCCGCCCTGCAGGTTGACAGCCCGGATGGAACGGCGGCGGCCATGCTCGTCGCCTACCGACCGCCCTCCGAGAGCGCACCGGTGTCCGTTGTGGGCATCCCGTATCAACTCGGCTACGTCAGAGCTTACTACCTGCAGCGGAGCTATGTCCTGGAAGCGGCGCTGGACAGGAACCGGAATGTTCGCCGACTGTATGCGGCAATGGTGGGGAGGCCACCCCCTCACAAGCTCGCTCTTCGCTTCCCCGCGACCAACTGGCGGCAGGTCTGGCTTAATGTTCATCATCCCGTGTTGCCCTCCGGCGTTCGGTCCCAGTGGTATAAACTGGTCAACAATACGGTGGCCACAAACCAACGTCTTTCGGACATCCGTCTGCTGCCATCTGCCAACTGTGGTGCTTGTGGCGTTCCGGACACAAGGGAGCATCGCTTTCAGTGTCGTTTTGTGGCACCAGTCTGGGCCCTGTGTAGGGTCATGGTGGCTCTGATCAACCGGACGACACCCTCACACGTGACTGTCAGTGATGTTCTTGCGCCAGGGTTCCAACCCTTCCCTCGCACCAAGCACAATGCAACGGTGTGGCTCCTAGGCCACACGGTCTACGCAATTCTGGAGTGCCACGTTCAGGATGCGTCTACGTATTTAGCGTACTTGTGGGATGCACATTCTCATGTACAGCGGCTGAAGAATTACAACCAACTCTTTGCTAATTTTCTGCGTGCTGCGTTACAACATGGTTACGCAAAAACGTTCAATCATTGATATACGGAAAACTGTGTTGAAGACTGAAGAGGCTATCTATTCTTGTTCATTTTTCAATCATTTTTGTTTGCCTTTGACCCGATGGTTTTGATGCGTGTGTGAGGCTATAATGCGTTACGGAAGAAAAATGCTTTTTATACTACTTTCATTTGGATCACAGCAGTGGTGCGTTTCGTTTCTCATATGGAAGTGACAATATTATTTTACTTTTATTTTATTACTTACTTCTTATGGACTTCGTAGTGAGTTTTTAGTTTGTCCTCTCCACGCGCATCTTGTTCACCAAGAATGGTCATTGAATTTCTTGTGTTTCTTTTAACGAAGAACTCTATTCAGACATTTTGCTCGTAGTCGCCCGTGGCTTCTTTTAGGATGGATATTTTATTTTGACATTTTCATCGTCTGCAGAGATGCAGTGTCTTTTATTGTGCATTTCAAGGATAACAGAAAATTTGATTTTGTGGAAGACTTTTCATTTCTTATTAGATTTTCACGACATGATCCACGAGAGAAGCCGTCCGCGACGGGCGTATACCACCACGACAGATATGATAGCGTTGAAGCTCGCCGATGAAGGCATATTTTGGTGAGAGCAAGGAGGGCTATAAGGGGAGTTGGGAGGCCCTTAAAAAAGAAAAAAATAAAGAAAAAAAGAAAAGAAAAAAAAAAAGAAAAAAAAAGTGGTAGAATGCTCGCCTGCCACGCGGGCGGCCCGGGTTCGATTCCCGGCCGATGCATCATTTTGCTTTTCCCGCGGTAATGCTGCCGTGTGGCTTGCGCGCTTGACATGCACGATCCACAAGAATGTATAGCTGGATTCCCTTGAGAAGAACCGAGAACGCAGCACTAGCGGGTCCCCACTGGGACGCTCGCATCATGTTCTGTAGACTAGCGTCGGCCTGGCCTCACAAGTTGCTGTGTCCAGGTGCCTCCGAGGCACTGAACTTTAACGACAAGGAGTGCTGCCTATCGTTGCAAAAGCTGCAGCAACACCGCAATCAACTGGGCCGGCAATGCACGTGTAGCAAACAGAACACGTTATCCAGGAAGTACAGTGTCTTCACGTCTAACATTCGGTGTGATACTTACCCAGTTTCCAGGACAAACGGTTAACCGGTGCCTCGGTAGCGCAGTAGGCAGCGCGTAAGTCTCATAATCATAAGGTCGTGAGTTCGATCCTCACCGGGGGCATTTAATTTTCTGTGACTGATGGTGGTGCTGTTGCTGGGGCCCCAACTTATTTCTTGTTTGTTATCCACAACGCTTCAGCGGGAAAATGTTTACTTCCTGTTATTGCTACTTACAGCTTCCCTTTTCCTCTTCTCCCAGCAGAGCATGAAGCCAAAAGCATTGCTCTGAGACGTTTGAGGTGCGCGCCTTGCCAGTCAGCATGCGCAAAGATGCTCGTAAAGAGAGATGGGCGCCGACGCGGGACTCGGCACGAAATGCGCCAAGGGACCGTCCGAACCGTTAAAGAGACGCACAGATCCGGTGTGGTCTAGTGGCTAGGATACCTGGCTTTCACCCAGGAGGCCCGGGTTCGATTCCCGGTACCGGAACGGAATTTTTTCCACACTACTCGTGACAAGTTTGAGCTGTCCGAGCTGCCGTTTCCCGTCCTGCTCGCAATATAGCTACTGTTTCGTGACAGTCAGCAGAATATAGACGAGGGAAGCAGACACACGACGGCCATAGAAATGGTGTATGGCTTCATGCCACACGGTTCCAGCGTAGGCCTGAGCAACTGCATCTGTCGAGGCCCGTTAGCTCAGTTGGTTAGAGCGTCGTGCTAATAACGCGAAGGTCGTGGGTTCGATCCCCCCACGGGCCACTACGCTTTTACTACTACGAAAAGGCAGCGCCGATTTCAGCTGGCGAGTGTGATGACCACCCTGCGTGGAAGTTGACAGAGGTTCCGAACCCGACCTGTCGGGAAGCGCTACAGCATTCACTCGCCAATGGCCATAGTGTGCTCAATACACTGGTTCTCAACCGATAAAGAGAAAATGAAAGGAAATGTCCGAATGCCGATGCGTAACAACTTTGGCCCTTGTCAGTACTTGGGCGGGTAAGTGCATCGGAACACAGGGTACTGTTGGCAGTTTTACTTCCTATTTTTCTTTCTCCTTTGTTTTCGGAGCCACAGCCCGATTCGGTCAGGGAGACGCCACCGTGAAATGAAGGGGCGTGCTGTGTGTCTATCGCCTCGCCTCTCCTTATCTCTCTCAGTCGTTTCTCGTGCTTGTTGTTTTGATATAGGCCGATTTGAGAGCGTCAGCTCTCGCGTCAGCCGAGCAAAGTCGAGACAAGTCGAGACACACTACAGGCTGGTCTGCAGCGAGTAACAGGGAGGAAAACAAAACATTAATTTCAAGGCGCGTGGCAAAAGTACCCATACGCGAAATTAAAAGCCTGCTGCGGTGGCCGGGAATCGAACCCGGATCAACTGCTTGGAAGGCAACTATGCTGACCATTACACCACCACCGCACAGGGGAGCGCCCCGGCGCCGCACTGTGTCGGCTTCCCGCCTGTCGGCAGCGGCCGAAGGTGATGGTACCTGGCAGGCGCATTTCGAGGTAGGCTAGGGGAGCACATCCAGACGCATTCGGACAGCATATCCGCGCACATTTCGCATCCTTTGGCAAGAGTCGGCTCTGGCGACGCAAGAGTACGCAGAGGACGGCGTTCTGGCGGCGATTTTAAGCAGTACAGTGCAGGGTTCAGCGTCTGCAGCATCTTCTCGACAGAATGCTATGGCGTTTGACGACAGTCCCACTTTCCCTTAAGACAACTGCTCGGGAAGCAGCTTGAAGTTGATACCGACCGGAGCATCGGTGGTTCAGTGGTAGAATGCTCGCCTGCCACGCGGGCGGCCCGGGTTCGATTCCCGGCCGATGCATCATTTTGCTTTTCCCGCGGTAATGCTGCCGTGTGGCTTGCGCGCTTGACATGCACGATCCACAAGAATGTATAGCTGGATTCCCTTGAGAAGAACCGAGAACGCAGCACTAGCGGGTCCCCACTGGGACGCTCGCATCATGTTCTATAGACTAGCGTCGGCCTGGCCTCACAAGTTGCTGTGTCCAGGTGCCTCCGAGGCACTGAACTTTAACGACAAGGAGTGCTGCCTATCGTTGCAAAAGCTGCAGCAACACCGCAATCAACTGGGCCGGCAATGCACGTGTAGCAAACAGAACACGTTATCCAGGAAGTACAGTGTCTTCACGTCTAACATTCGGTGTGATACTTACCCAGTTTCCAGGACAAACGGTTCACCGGTGCCTCGGTAGCGCAGTAGGCAGCGCGTAAGTCTCATAATCTTAAGGTCGTGAGTTCGATCCTCACCCGGGGCATTTAATTTTCTGTGACTGATGGTGGTGCTGTTGCTGGGGCCCCAACTTATTTCTTGTTTGTTATCCACAACGCTTCAGCGGGAAAATGTTTACTTCCTGTTATTGCTACTTACAGCTTCCCTTTTCCTCTTCTCCCAGCAGAGCATGAAGCCAAAAGCATTGCTCTGAGACGTTTGAGGTGCGCGCCTTGCCAGTCAGCATGCGCAAAGATGCTCGTAAAGAGAGATGGGCGCCGACGCGGGACTCGGCACGAAATGCGCCAAGGGACCGTCCGAACCGTTAAAGAGACGCACAGATCCGGTGTGGTCTAGTGGCTAGGATACCTGGCTTTCACCCAGGAGGCCCGGGTTCGATTCCCGGTACCGGAACGGAATTTTTTCCACACTACTCGTGACAAGTTTGAGCTGTCCGAGCTGCCGTTTCCCGTCCTGCTCGCAATATAGCTACTGTTTCGTGACAGTCAGCAGAATATAGACGAGGGAAGCAGACACACGACGGCCATAGAAATGGTGTATGGCTTCATGCCACACGGTTCCAGCGTAGGCCTGAGCAACTGCATCTGTCGAGGCCCGTTAGCTCAGTTGGTTAGAGCGTCGTGCTAATAACGCGAAGGTCGTGGGTTCGATCCCCCCACGGGCCACTACGCTTTTACTACTACGAAAAGGCAGCGCCGATTTCAGCTGGCGAGTGTGATGACCACCCTGCGTGGAAGTTGACAGAGGTTCCGAACCCGACCTGTCGGGAAGCGCTACAGCATTCACTCGCCAATGGCCATAGTGTGCTCAATACACTGGTTCTCAACCGATAAAGAGAAAATGAAAGGAAATGTCCGAATGCCGATGCGTAACAACTTTGGCCCTTGTCAGTACTTGGGCGGGTAAGTGCATCGGAACACAGGCTACTGTTGGCAGTTTTACTTCCTATTTTTCTTTCTCCTTTGTTTTCGGAGCCACAGCCCGATTCGGTCAGGGAGACGCCACCGTGAAATGAAGGGGCGTGCTGTGTGTCTATCGCCTCGCCTCTCCTTATCTCTCTCAGTCGTTTCTCGTGCTTGTTGTTTTGATATAGGCCGATTTGAGAGCGTCAGCTCTCGCGTCAGCCGAGCAAAGTCGAGACAAGTCGAGACACACTACAGGCTGGTCTGCAGCGAGTAACAGGGAGGAAAACAAAACATTAATTTCAAGGCGCGTGGCAAAAGTACCCATACGCGAAATTAAAAGCCTGCTGCGGTGGCCGGGAATCGAACCCGGATCAACTGCTTGGAAGGCAACTATGCTGACCATTACACCACCACCGCACAGGGGAGCGCCCCGGCGCCGCACTGTGTCGGCTTCCCGCCTGTCGGCAGCGGCCGAAGGTGATGGTACCTGGCAGGCGCATTTCGAGGTAGGCTAGGGGAGCACATCCAGACGCATTCGGACAGCATATCCGCGCACATTTCGCATCCTTTGGCAAGAGTCGGCTCTGGCGACGCAAGAGTACGCAGAGGACGGCGTTCTGGCGGCGATTTTAAGCAGTACAGTGCAGGGTTCAGCGTCTGCAGCATCTTCTCGACAGAATGCTATGGCGCTTGACGACAGTCCCACTTTCCCTTAAGACAACTGCTCGGGAAGCAGCTTGAAGTTGATACCGACCGGAGCATCGGTGGTTCAGTGGTAGAATGCTCGCCTGCCACGCGGGCGGCCCGGGTTCGATTCCCGGCCGATGCATCATTTTGCTTTTCCCGCGGTAATGCTGCCGTGTGGCTTGCGCGCTTGACATGCACGATCCACAAGAATGTATAGCTGGATTCCCTTGAGAAGAACCGAGAACGCAGCACTAGCGGGTCCCCACTGGGACGCTCGCATCATGTTCTATAGACTAGCGTCGGCCTGGCCTCACAAGTTGCTGTGTCCAGGTGCCTCCGAGGCACTGAACTTTAACGACAAGGAGTGCTGCCTATCGTTGCAAAAGCTGCAGCAACACCGCAATCAACTGGGCCGGCAATGCACGTGTAGCAAACAGAACACGTTATCCAGGAAGTACAGTGTCTTCACGTCTAACATTCGGTGTGATACTTACCCAGTTTCCAGGACAAACGGTTCACCGGTGCCTCGGTAGCGCAGTAGGCAGCGCGTAAGTCTCATAATCTTAAGGTCGTGAGTTCGATCCTCACCCGGGGCATTTAATTTTCTGTGACTGATGGTGGTGCTGTTGCTGGGGCCCCAACTTATTTCTTGTTTGTTATCCACAACGCTTCAGCGGGAAAATGTTTACTTCCTGTTATTGCTACTTACAGCTTCCCTTTTCCTCTTCTCCCAGCAGAGCATGAAGCCAAAAGCATTGCTCTGAGACGTTTGAGGTGCGCGCCTTGCCAGTCAGCATGCGCAAAGATGCTCGTAAAGAGAGATGGGCGCCGACGCGGGACTCGGCACGAAATGCGCCAAGGGACCGTCCGAACCGTTAAAGAGACGCACAGATCCGGTGTGGTCTAGTGGCTAGGATACCTGGCTTTCACCCAGGAGGCCCGGGTTCGATTCCCGGTACCGGAACGGAATTTTTTCCACACTACTCGTGACAAGTTTGAGCTGTCCGAGCTGCCGTTTCCCGTCCTGCTCGCAATATAGCTACTGTTTCGTGACAGTCAGCAGAATATAGACGAGGGAAGCAGACACACGACGGCCATAGAAATGGTGTATGGCTTCATGCCACACGGTTCCAGCGTAGGCCTGAGCAACTGCATCTGTCGAGGCCCGTTAGCTCAGTTGGTTAGAGCGTCGTGCTAATAACGCGAAGGTCGTGGGTTCGATCCCCCCACGGGCCACTACGCTTTTACTACTACGAAAAGGCAGCGCCGATTTCAGCTGGCGAGTGTGATGACCACCCTGCGTGGAAGTTGACAGAGGTTCCGAACCCGACCTGTCGGGAAGCGCTACAGCATTCACTCGCCAATGGCCATAGTGTGCTCAATACACTGGTTCTCAACCGATAAAGAGAAAATGAAAGGAAATGTCCGAATGCCGATGCGTAACAACTTTGGCCCTTGTCAGTACTTGGGCGGGTAAGTGCATCGGAACACAGGCTACTGTTGGCAGTTTTACTTCCTATTTTTCTTTCTCCTTTGTTTTCGGAGCCACAGCCCGATTCGGTCAGGGAGACGCCACCGTGAAATGAAGGGGCGTGCTGTGTGTCTATCGCCTCGCCTCTCCTTATCTCTCTCAGTCGTTTCTCGTGCTTGTTGTTTTGATATAGGCCGATTTGAGAGCGTCAGCTCTCGCGTCAGCCGAGCAAAGTCGAGACAAGTCGAGACACACTACAGGCTGGTCTGCAGCGAGTAACAGGGAGGAAAACAAAACATTAATTTCAAGGCGCGTGGCAAAAGTACCCATACGCGAAATTAAAAGCCTGCTGCGGTGGCCGGGAATCGAACCCGGATCAACTGCTTGGAAGGCAACTATGCTGACCATTACACCACCACCGCACAGGGGAGCGCCCCGGCGCCGCACTGTGTCGGCTTCCCGCCTGTCGGCAGCGGCCGAAGGTGATGGTACCTGGCAGGCGCATTTCGAGGTAGGCTAGGGGAGCACATCCAGACGCATTCGGACAGCATATCCGCGCACATTTCGCATCCTTTGGCAAGAGTCGGCTCTGGCGACGCAAGAGTACGCAGAGGACGGCGTTCTGGCGGCGATTTTAAGCAGTACAGTGCAGGGTTCAGCGTCTGCAGCATCTTCTCGACAGAATGCTATGGCGCTTGACGACAGTCCCACTTTCCCTTAAGACAACTGCTCGGGAAGCAGCTTGAAGTTGATACCGACCGGAGCATCGGTGGTTCAGTGGTAGAATGCTCGCCTGCCACGCGGGCGGCCCGGGTTCGATTCCCGGCCGATGCATCATTTTGCTTTTCCCGCGGTAATGCTGCCGTGTGGCTTGCGCGCTTGACATGCACGATCCACAAGAATGTATAGCTGGATTCCCTTGAGAAGAACCGAGAACGCAGCACTAGCGGGTCCCCACTGGGACGCTCGCATCATGTTCTATAGACTAGCGTCGGCCTGGCCTCACAAGTTGCTGTGTCCAGGTGCCTCCGAGGCACTGAACTTTAACGACAAGGAGTGCTGCCTATCGTTGCAAAAGCTGCAGCAACACCGCAATCAACTGGGCCGGCAATGCACGTGTAGCAAACAGAACACGTTATCCAGGAAGTACAGTGTCTTCACGTCTAACATTCGGTGTGATACTTACCCAGTTTCCAGGACAAACGGTTCACCGGTGCCTCGGTAGCGCAGTAGGCAGCGCGTAAGTCTCATAATCTTAAGGTCGTGAGTTCGATCCTCACCCGGGGCATTTAATTTTCTGTGACTGATGGTGGTGCTGTTGCTGGGGCCCCAACTTATTTCTTGTTTGTTATCCACAACGCTTCAGCGGGAAAATGTTTACTTCCTGTTATTGCTACTTACAGCTTCCCTTTTCCTCTTCTCCCAGCAGAGCATGAAGCCAAAAGCATTGCTCTGAGACGTTTGAGGTGCGCGCCTTGCCAGTCAGCATGCGCAAAGATGCTCGTAAAGAGAGATGGGCGCCGACGCGGGACTCGGCACGAAATGCGCCAAGGGACCGTCCGAACCGTTAAAGAGACGCACAGATCCGGTGTGGTCTAGTGGCTAGGATACCTGGCTTTCACCCAGGAGGCCCGGGTTCGATTCCCGGTACCGGAACGGAATTTTTTCCACACTACTCGTGACAAGTTTGAGCTGTCCGAGCTGCCGTTTCCCGTCCTGCTCGCAATATAGCTACTGTTTCGTGACAGTCAGCAGAATATAGACGAGGGAAGCAGACACACGACGGCCATAGAAATGGTGTATGGCTTCATGCCACACGGTTCCAGCGTAGGCCTGAGCAACTGCATCTGTCGAGGCCCGTTAGCTCAGTTGGTTAGAGCGTCGTGCTAATAACGCGAAGGTCGTGGGTTCGATCCCCCCACGGGCCACTACGCTTTTACTACTACGAAAAGGCAGCGCCGATTTCAGCTGGCGAGTGTGATGACCACCCTGCGTGGAAGTTGACAGAGGTTCCGAACCCGACCTGTCGGGAAGCGCTACAGCATTCACTCGCCAATGGCCATAGTGTGCTCAATACACTGGTTCTCAACCGATAAAGAGAAAATGAAAGGAAATGTCCGAATGCCGATGCGTAACAACTTTGGCCCTTGTCAGTACTTGGGCGGGTAAGTGCATCGGAACACAGGGTACTGTTGGCAGTTTTACTTCCTATTTTTCTTTCTCCTTTGTTTTCGGAGCCACAGCCCGATTCGGTCAGGGAGACGCCACCGTGAAATGAAGGGGCGTGCTGTGTGTCTATCGCCTCGCCTCTCCTTATCTCTCTCAGTCGTTTCTCGTGCTTGTTGTTTTGATATAGGCCGATTTGAGAGCGTCAGCTCTCGCGTCAGCCGAGCAAAGTCGAGACAAGTCGAGACACACTACAGGCTGGTCTGCAGCGAGTAACAGGGAGGAAAACAAAACATTAATTTCAAGGCGCGTGGCAAAAGTACCCATACGCGAAATTAAAAGCCTGCTGCGGTGGCCGGGAATCGAACCCGGATCAACTGCTTGGAAGGCAACTATGCTGACCATTACACCACCACCGCACAGGGGAGCGCCCCGGCGCCGCACTGTGTCGGCTTCCCGCCTGTCGGCAGCGGCCGAAGGTGATGGTACCTGGCAGGCGCATTTCGAGGTAGGCTAGGGGAGCACATCCAGACGCATTCGGACAGCATATCCGCGCACATTTCGCATCCTTTGGCAAGAGTCGGCTCTGGCGACGCAAGAGTACGCAGAGGACGGCGTTCTGGCGGCGATTTTAAGCAGTACAGTGCAGGGTTCAGCGTCTGCAGCATCTTCTCGACAGAATGCTATGGCGCTTGACGACAGTCCCACTTTCCCTTAAGACAACTGCTCGGGAAGCAGCTTGAAGTTGATACCGACCGGAGCATCGGTGGTTCAGTGGTAGAATGCTCGCCTGCCACGCGGGCGGCCCGGGTTCGATTCCCGGCCGATGCATCATTTTGCTTTTCCCGCGGTAATGCTGCCGTGTGGCTTGCGCGCTTGACATGCACGATCCACAAGAATGTATAGCTGGATTCCCTTGAGAAGAACCGAGAACGCAGCACTAGCGGGTCCCCACTGGGACGCTCGCATCATGTTCTATAGACTAGCGTCGGCCTGGCCTCACAAGTTGCTGTGTCCAGGTGCCTCCGAGGCACTGAACTTTAACGACAAGGAGTGCTGCCTATCGTTGCAAAAGCTGCAGCAACACCGCAATCAACTGGGCCGGCAATGCACGTGTAGCAAACAGAACACGTTATCCAGGAAGTACAGTGTCTTCACGTCTAACATTCGGTGTGATACTTACCCAGTTTCCAGGACAAACGGTTCACCGGTGCCTCGGTAGCGCAGTAGGCAGCGCGTAAGTCTCATAATCTTAAGGTCGTGAGTTCGATCCTCACCCGGGGCATTTAATTTTCTGTGACTGATGGTGGTGCTGTTGCTGGGGCCCCAACTTATTTCTTGTTTGTTATCCACAACGCTTCAGCGGGAAAATGTTTACTTCCTGTTATTGCTACTTACAGCTTCCCTTTTCCTCTTCTCCCAGCAGAGCATGAAGCCAAAAGCATTGCTCTGAGACGTTTGAGGTGCGCGCCTTGCCAGTCAGCATGCGCAAAGATGCTCGTAAAGAGAGATGGGCGCCGACGCGGGACTCGGCACGAAATGCGCCAAGGGACCGTCCGAACCGTTAAAGAGACGCACAGATCCGGTGTGGTCTAGTGGCTAGGATACCTGGCTTTCACCCAGGAGGCCCGGGTTCGATTCCCGGTACCGGAACGGAATTTTTTCCACACTACTCGTGACAAGTTTGAGCTGTCCGAGCTGCCGTTTCCCGTCCTGCTCGCAATATAGCTACTGTTTCGTGACAGTCAGCAGAATATAGACGAGGGAAGCAGACACACGACGGCCATAGAAATGGTGTATGGCTTCATGCCACACGGTTCCAGCGTAGGCCTGAGCAACTGCATCTGTCGAGGCCCGTTAGCTCAGTTGGTTAGAGCGTCGTGCTAATAACGCGAAGGTCGTGGGTTCGATCCCCCCACGGGCCACTACGCTTTTACTACTACGAAAAGGCAGCGCCGATTTCAGCTGGCGAGTGTGATGACCACCCTGCGTGGAAGTTGACAGAGGTTCCGAACCCGACCTGTCGGGAAGCGCTACAGCATTCACTCGCCAATGGCCATAGTGTGCTCAATACACTGGTTCTCAACCGATAAAGAGAAAATGAAAGGAAATGTCCGAATGCCGATGCGTAACAACTTTGGCCCTTGTCAGTACTTGGGCGGGTAAGTGCATCGGAACACAGGGTACTGTTGGCAGTTTTACTTCCTATTTTTCTTTCTCCTTTGTTTTCGGAGCCACAGCCCGATTCGGTCAGGGAGACGCCACCGTGAAATGAAGGGGCGTGCTGTGTGTCTATCGCCTCGCCTCTCCTTATCTCTCTCAGTCGTTTCTCGTGCTTGTTGTTTTGATATAGGCCGATTTGAGAGCGTCAGCTCTCGCGTCAGCCGAGCAAAGTCGAGACAAGTCGAGACACACTACAGGCTGGTCTGCAGCGAGTAACAGGGAGGAAAACAAAACATTAATTTCAAGGCGCGTGGCAAAAGTACCCATACGCGAAATTAAAAGCCTGCTGCGGTGGCCGGGAATCGAACCCGGATCAACTGCTTGGAAGGCAACTATGCTGACCATTACACCACCACCGCACAGGGGAGCGCCCCGGCGCCGCACTGTGTCGGCTTCCCGCCTGTCGGCAGCGGCCGAAGGTGATGGTACCTGGCAGGCGCATTTCGAGGTAGGCTAGGGGAGCACATCCAGACGCATTCGGACAGCATATCCGCGCACATTTCGCATCCTTTGGCAAGAGTCGGCTCTGGCGACGCAAGAGTACGCAGAGGACGGCGTTCTGGCGGCGATTTTAAGCAGTACAGTGCAGGGTTCAGCGTCTGCAGCATCTTCTCGACAGAATGCTATGGCGCTTGACGACAGTCCCACTTTCCCTTAAGACAACTGCTCGGGAAGCAGCTTGAAGTTGATACCGACCGGAGCATCGGTGGTTCAGTGGTAGAATGCTCGCCTGCCACGCGGGCGGCCCGGGTTCGATTCCCGGCCGATGCATCATTTTGCTTTTCCCGCGGTAATGCTGCCGTGTGGCTTGCGCGCTTGACATGCACGATCCACAAGAATGTATAGCTGGATTCCCTTGAGAAGAACCGAGAACGCAGCACTAGCGGGTCCCCACTGGGACGCTCGCATCATGTTCTATAGACTAGCGTCGGCCTGGCCTCACAAGTTGCTGTGTCCAGGTGCCTCCGAGGCACTGAACTTTAACGACAAGGAGTGCTGCCTATCGTTGCAAAAGCTGCAGCAACACCGCAATCAACTGGGCCGGCAATGCACGTGTAGCAAACAGAACACGTTATCCAGGAAGTACAGTGTCTTCACGTCTAACATTCGGTGTGATACTTACCCAGTTTCCAGGACAAACGGTTCACCGGTGCCTCGGTAGCGCAGTAGGCAGCGCGTAAGTCTCATAATCTTAAGGTCGTGAGTTCGATCCTCACCCGGGGCATTTAATTTTCTGTGACTGATGGTGGTGCTGTTGCTGGGGCCCCAACTTATTTCTTGTTTGTTATCCACAACGCTTCAGCGGGAAAATGTTTACTTCCTGTTATTGCTACTTACAGCTTCCCTTTTCCTCTTCTCCCAGCAGAGCATGAAGCCAAAAGCATTGCTCTGAGACGTTTGAGGTGCGCGCCTTGCCAGTCAGCATGCGCAAAGATGCTCGTAAAGAGAGATGGGCGCCGACGCGGGACTCGGCACGAAATGCGCCAAGGGACCGTCCGAACCGTTAAAGAGACGCACAGATCCGGTGTGGTCTAGTGGCTAGGATACCTGGCTTTCACCCAGGAGGCCCGGGTTCGATTCCCGGTACCGGAACGGAATTTTTTCCACACTACTCGTGACAAGTTTGAGCTGTCCGAGCTGCCGTTTCCCGTCCTGCTCGCAATATAGCTACTGTTTCGTGACAGTCAGCAGAATATAGACGAGGGAAGCAGACACACGACGGCCATAGAAATGGTGTATGGCTTCATGCCACACGGTTCCAGCGTAGGCCTGAGCAACTGCATCTGTCGAGGCCCGTTAGCTCAGTTGGTTAGAGCGTCGTGCTAATAACGCGAAGGTCGTGGGTTCGATCCCCCCACGGGCCACTACGCTTTTACTACTACGAAAAGGCAGCGCCGATTTCAGCTGGCGAGTGTGATGACCACCCTGCGTGGAAGTTGACAGAGGTTCCGAACCCGACCTGTCGGGAAGCGCTACAGCATTCACTCGCCAATGGCCATAGTGTGCTCAATACACTGGTTCTCAACCGATAAAGAGAAAATGAAAGGAAATGTCCGAATGCCGATGCGTAACAACTTTGGCCCTTGTCAGTACTTGGGCGGGTAAGTGCATCGGAACACAGGGTACTGTTGGCAGTTTTACTTCCTATTTTTCTTTCTCCTTTGTTTTCGGAGCCACAGCCCGATTCGGTCAGGGAGACGCCACCGTGAAATGAAGGGGCGTGCTGTGTGTCTATCGCCTCGCCTCTCCTTATCTCTCTCAGTCGTTTCTCGTGCTTGTTGTTTTGATATAGGCCGATTTGAGAGCGTCAGCTCTCGCGTCAGCCGAGCAAAGTCGAGACAAGTCGAGACACACTACAGGCTGGTCTGCAGCGAGTAACAGGGAGGAAAACAAAACATTAATTTCAAGGCGCGTGGCAAAAGTACCCATACGCGAAATTAAAAGCCTGCTGCGGTGGCCGGGAATCGAACCCGGATCAACTGCTTGGAAGGCAACTATGCTGACCATTACACCACCACCGCACAGGGGAGCGCCCCGGCGCCGCACTGTGTCGGCTTCCCGCCTGTCGGCAGCGGCCGAAGGTGATGGTACCTGGCAGGCGCATCTCGAGGTAGGCTAGGGGAGCACATCCAGACGCATTCGGACAGCATATCCGCGCACATTTCGCATCCTTTGGCAAGAGTCGGCTCTGGCGACGCAAGAGTACGCAGAGGACAGCGTTCTGGCGGCGATTTTAAGCAGTACAGTGCAGGGTTCAGCGTCTGCAGCATCTTCTCGACAGAATGCTATGGCGCTTGACGACAGTCCCACTTTCCCTTAAGACAACTGCTCGGGAAGCAGCTTGAAGTTGATACCGACCGGAGCATCGGTGGTTCAGTGGTAGAATGCTCGCCTGCCACGCGGGCGGCCCGGGTTCGATTCCCGGCCGATGCATCATTTTGCTTTTCCCGCGGTAATGCTGCCGTGTGGCTTGCGCGCTTGACATGCACGATCCACAAGAATGTATAGCTGGATTCCCTTGAGAAGAACCGAGAACGCAGCACTAGCGGGTCCCCACTGGGACGCTCGCATCATGTTCTATAGACTAGCGTCGGCCTGGCCTCACAAGTTGCTGTGTCCAGGTGCCTCCGAGGCACTGAACTTTAACGACAAGGAGTGCTGCCTATCGTTGCAAAAGCTGCAGCAACACCGCAATCAACTGGGCCGGCAATGCACGTGTAGCAAACAGAACACGTTATCCAGGAAGTACAGTGTCTTCACGTCTAACATTCGGTGTGATACTTACCCAGTTTCCAGGACAAACGGTTCACCGGTGCCTCGGTAGCGCAGTAGGCAGCGCGTAAGTCTCATAATCTTAAGGTCGTGAGTTCGATCCTCACCCGGGGCATTTAATTTTCTGTGACTGATGGTGGTGCTGTTGCTGGGGCCCCAACTTATTTCTTGTTTGTTATCCACAACGCTTCAGCGGGAAAATGTTTACTTCCTGTTATTGCTACTTACAGCTTCCCTTTTCCTCTTCTCCCAGCAGAGCATGAAGCCAAAAGCATTGCTCTGAGACGTTTGAGGTGCGCGCCTTGCCAGTCAGCATGCGCAAAGATGCTCGTAAAGAGAGATGGGCGCCGACGCGGGACTCGGCACGAAATGCGCCAAGGGACCGTCCGAACCGTTAAAGAGACGCACAGATCCGGTGTGGTCTAGTGGCTAGGATACCTGGCTTTCACCCAGGAGGCCCGGGTTCGATTCCCGGTACCGGAACGGAATTTTTTCCACACTACTCGTGACAAGTTTGAGCTGTCCGAGCTGCCGTTTCCCGTCCTGCTCGCAATATAGCTACTGTTTCGTGACAGTCAGCAGAATATAGACGAGGGAAGCAGACACACGACGGCCATAGAAATGGTGTATGGCTTCATGCCACACGGTTCCAGCGTAGGCCTGAGCAACTGCATCTGTCGAGGCCCGTTAGCTCAGTTGGTTAGAGCGTCGTGCTAATAACGCGAAGGTCGTGGGTTCGATCCCCCCACGGGCCACTACGCTTTTACTACTACGAAAAGGCAGCGCCGATTTCAGCTGGCGAGTGTGATGACCACCCTGCGTGGAAGTTGACAGAGGTTCCGAACCCGACCTGTCGGGAAGCGCTACAGCATTCACTCGCCAATGGCCATAGTGTGCTCAATACACTGGTTCTCAACCGATAAAGAGAAAATGAAAGGAAATGTCCGAATGCCGATGCGTAACAACTTTGGCCCTTGTCAGTACTTGGGCGGGTAAGTGCATCGGAACACAGGCTACTGTTGGCAGTTTTACTTCCTATTTTTCTTTCTCCTTTGTTTTCGGAGCCACAGCCCGATTCGGTCAGGGAGACGCCACCGTGAAATGAAGGGGCGTGCTGTGTGTCTATCGCCTCGCCTCTCCTTATCTCTCTCAGTCGTTTCTCGTGCTTGTTGTTTTGATATAGGCCGATTTGAGAGCGTCAGCTCTCGCGTCAGCCGAGCAAAGTCGAGACAAGTCGAGACACACTACAGGCTGGTCTGCAGCGAGTAACAGGGAGGAAAACAAAACATTAATTTCAAGGCGCGTGGCAAAAGTACCCATACGCGAAATTAAAAGCCTGCTGCGGTGGCCGGGAATCGAACCCGGATCAACTGCTTGGAAGGCAACTATGCTGACCATTACACCACCACCGCACAGGGGAGCGCCCCGGCGCCGCACTGTGTCGGCTTCCCGCCTGTCGGCAGCGGCCGAAGGTGATGGTACCTGGCAGGCGCATTTCGAGGTAGGCTAGGGGAGCACATCCAGACGCATTCGGACAGCATATCCGCGCACATTTCGCATCCTTTGGCAAGAGTCGGCTCTGGCGACGCAAGAGTACGCAGAGGACGGCGTTCTGGCGGCGATTTTAAGCAGTACAGTGCAGGGTTCAGCGTCTGCAGCATCTTCTCGACAGAATGCTATGGCGCTTGACGACAGTCCCACTTTCCCTTAAGACAACTGCTCGGGAAGCAGCTTGAAGTTGATACCGACCGGAGCATCGGTGGTTCAGTGGTAGAATGCTCGCCTGCCACGCGGGCGGCCCGGGTTCGATTCCCGGCCGATGCATCATTTTGCTTTTCCCGCGGTAATGCTGCCGTGTGGCTTGCGCGCTTGACATGCACGATCCACAAGAATGTATAGCTGGATTCCCTTGAGAAGAACCGAGAACGCAGCACTAGCGGGTCCCCACTGGGACGCTCGCATCATGTTCTATAGACTAGCGTCGGCCTGGCCTCACAAGTTGCTGTGTCCAGGTGCCTCCGAGGCACTGAACTTTAACGACAAGGAGTGCTGCCTATCGTTGCAAAAGCTGCAGCAACACCGCAATCAACTGGGCCGGCAATGCACGTGTAGCAAACAGAACACGTTATCCAGGAAGTACAGTGTCTTCACGTCTAACATTCGGTGTGATACTTACCCAGTTTCCAGGACAAACGGTTAACCGGTGCCTCGGTAGCGCAGTAGGCAGCGCGTAAGTCTCATAATCATAAGGTCGTGAGTTCGATCCTCACCCGGGGCATTTAATTTTCTGTGACTGATGGTGGTGCTGTTGCTGGGGCCCCAACTTATTTCTTGTTTGTTATCCACAACGCTTCAGCGGGAAAATGTTTACTTCCTGTTATTGCTACTTACAGTTTCCCTTTTCCTCTTCTCCCAGCAGAGCATGAAGCCAAAAGCATTGCTCTGAGACGTTTGAGGTGCGCGCCTTGCCAGTCAGCATGCGCAAAGATGCTCGTAAAGAGAGATGGGCGCCGACGCGGGACTCGGCACGAAATGCGCCAAGGGACCGTCCGAACCGTTAAAGAGACGCACAGATCCGGTGTGGTCTAGTGGCCAGGATACCTGGCTTTCACCCAGGAGGCCCGGGTTCGATTCCCGGTACCGGAACGGAATTTTTTCCACACTACTCGTGACAAGTTTGAGCTGTCCGAGCTGCCGTTTCCCGTCCTGCTCGCAATATAGCTACTGTTTCGTGACAGTCAGCAGAATATAGACGAGGGAAGCAGACACACGACGGCCATAGAAATGGTGTATGGCTTCATGCCACACGGTTCCAGCGTAGGCCTGAGCAACAGCATCTGTCGAGGCCCGTTAGCTCAGTTGGTTAGAGCGTCGTGCTAATAACGCGAAGGTCGTGGGTTCGATCCCCCCACGGGCCACTACGCTTTTACTACTACGAAAAGGCAGCGCCGATTTCAGCTGGCGAGTGTGATGACCACCCTGCGTGGAAGTTGACAGAGGTTCCGAACCCGACCTGTCGGGAAGCGCTACAGCATTCACTCGCCAATGGCCATAGTGTGCTCAATACACTGGTTCTCAACCGATAAAGAGAAAATGAAAGGAAATGTCCGAATGCCGATGCGTAACAACTTTGGCCCTTGTCAGTACTTGGGCGGGTAAGTGCATCGGAACACAGGCTACTGTTGGCAGTTTTACTTCCTATTTTTCTTTCTCCTTTGTTTTCGGAGCCACAGCCCGATTCGGTCAGGGAGACGCCACCGTGAAATGAAGGGGCGTGCTGTGTGTCTATCGCCTCGCCTCTCCTTATCTCTCTCAGTCGTTTCTCGTGCTTGTTGTTTTGATATAGGCCGATTTGAGAGCGTCAGCTCTCGCGTCAGCCGAGCAAAGTCGAGACAAGTCGAGACACACTACAGGCTGGTCTGCAGCGAGTAACAGGGAGGAAAACAAAACATTAATTTCAAGGCGCGTGGCAAAAGTACCCATACGCGAAATTAAAAGCCTGCTGCGGTGGCCGGGAATCGAACCCGGATCAACTGCTTGGAAGGCAACTATGCTGACCATTACACCACCACCGCACAGGGGAGCGCCCCGGCGCCGCACTGTGTCGGCTTCCCGCCTGTCGGCAGCGGCCGAAGGTGATGGTACCTGGCAGGCGCATTTCGAGGTAGGCTAGGGGAGCACATCCAGACGCATTCGGACAGCATATCCGCGCACATTTCGCATCCTTTGGCAAGAGTCGGCTCTGGCGACGCAAGAGTACGCAGAGGACGGCGTTCTGGCGGCGATTTTAAGCAGTACAGTGCAGGGTTCAGCGTCTGCAGCATCTTCTCGACAGAATGCTATGGCGCTTGACGACAGTCCCACTTTCCCTTAAGACAACTGCTCGGGAAGCAGCTTGAAGTTGATACCGACCGGAGCATCGGTGGTTCAGTGGTAGAATGCTCGCCTGCCACGCGGGCGGCCCGGGTTCGATTCCCGGCCGATGCATCATTTTGCTTTTCCCGCGGTAATGCTGCCGTGTGGCTTGCGCGCTTGACATGCACGATCCACAAGAATGTATAGCTGGATTCCCTTGAGAAGAACCGAGAACGCAGCACTAGCGGGTCCCCACTGGGACGCTCGCATCATGTTCTATAGACTAGCGTCGGCCTGGCCTCACAAGTTGCTGTGTCCAGGTGCCTCCGAGGCACTGAACTTTAACGACAAGGAGTGCTGCCTATCGTTGCAAAAGCTGCAGCAACACCGCAATCAACTGGGCCGGCAATGCACGTGTAGCAAACAGAACACGTTATCCAGGAAGTACAGTGTCTTCACGTCTAACATTCGGTGTGATACTTACCCAGTTTCCAGGACAAACGGTTAACCGGTGCCTCGGTAGCGCAGTAGGCAGCGCGTAAGTCTCATAATCATAAGGTCGTGAGTTCGATCCTCACCCGGGGCATTTAATTTTCTGTGACTGATGGTGGTGCTGTTGCTGGGGCCCCAACTTATTTCTTGTTTGTTATCCACAACGCTTCAGCGGGAAAATGTTTACTTCCTGTTATTGCTACTTACAGCTTCCCTTTTCCTCTTCTCCCAGCAGAGCATGAAGCCAAAAGCATTGCTCTGAGACGTTTGAGGTGCGCGCCTTGCCAGTCAGCATGCGCAAAGATGCTCGTAAAGAGAGATGGGCGCCGACGCGGGACTCGGCACGAAATGCGCCAAGGGACCGTCCGAACCGTTAAAGAGACGCACAGATCCGGTGTGGTCTAGTGGCTAGGATACCTGGCTTTCACCCAGGAGGCCCGGGTTCGATTCCCGGTACCGGAACGGAATTTTTTCCACACTACTCGTGACAAGTTTGAGCTGTCCGAGCTGCCGTTTCCCGTCCTGCTCGCAATATAGCTACTGTTTCGTGACAGTCAGCAGAATATAGACGAGGGAAGCAGACACACGACGGCCATAGAAATGGTGTATGGCTTCATGCCACACGGTTCCAGCGTAGGCCTGAGCAACAGCATCTGTCGAGGCCCGTTAGCTCAGTTGGTTAGAGCGTCGTGCTAATAACGCGAAGGTCGTGGGTTCGATCCCCCCACGGGCCACTACGCTTTTACTACTACGAAAAGGCAGCGCC
The DNA here is from genome assembly GCF_023897955.1 of Schistocerca gregaria. NCBI lineage: Eukaryota > Metazoa > Arthropoda > Insecta > Orthoptera > Acrididae > Schistocerca > Schistocerca gregaria. The sequence goes on from NW_026061831.1 coordinate 49,977, forward strand.
GATTTCAGCTGGCGAGTGTGATGACCACCCTGCGTGGAAGTTGACAGAGGTTCCGAACCCGACCTGTCGGGAAGCGCTACAGCATTCACTCGCCAATGGCCATAGTGTGCTCAATACACTGGTTCTCAACCGATAAAGAGAAAATGAAAGGAAATGTCCGAATGCCGATGCGTAACAACTTTGGCCCTTGTCAGTACTTGGGCGGGTAAGTGCATCGGAACACAGGCTACTGTTGGCAGTTTTACTTCCTATTTTTCTTTCTCCTTTGTTTTCGGAGCCACAGCCCGATTCGGTCAGGGAGACGCCACCGTGAAATGAAGGGGCGTGCTGTGTGTCTATCGCCTCGCCTCTCCTTATCTCTCTCAGTCGTTTCTCGTGCTTGTTGTTTTGATATAGGCCGATTTGAGAGCGTCAGCTCTCGCGTCAGCCGAGCAAAGTCGAGACAAGTCGAGACACACTACAGGCTGGTCTGCAGCGAGTAACAGGGAGGAAAACAAAACATTAATTTCAAGGCGCGTGGCAAAAGTACCCATACGCGAAATTAAAAGCCTGCTGCGGTGGCCGGGAATCGAACCCGGATCAACTGCTTGGAAGGCAACTATGCTGACCATTACACCACCACCGCACAGGGGAGCGCCCCGGCGCCGCACTGTGTCGGCTTCCCGCCTGTCGGCAGCGGCCGAAGGTGATGGTACCTGGCAGGCGCATTTCGAGGTAGGCTAGGGGAGCACATCCAGACGCATTCGGACAGCATATCCGCGCACATTTCGCATCCTTTGGCAAGAGTCGGCTCTGGCGACGCAAGAGTACGCAGAGGACGGCGTTCTGGCGGCGATTTTAAGCAGTACAGTGCAGGGTTCAGCGTCTGCAGCATCTTCTCGACAGAATGCTATGGCGCTTGACGACAGTCCCACTTTCCCTTAAGACAACTGCTCGGGAAGCAGCTTGAAGTTGATACCGACCGGAGCATCGGTGGTTCAGTGGTAGAATGCTCGCCTGCCACGCGGGCGGCCCGGGTTCGATTCCCGGCCGATGCATCATTTTGCTTTTCCCGCGGTAATGCTGCCGTGTGGCTTGCGCGCTTGACATGCACGATCCACAAGAATGTATAGCTGGATTCCCTTGAGAAGAACCGAGAACGCAGCACTAGCGGGTCCCCACTGGGACGCTCGCATCATGTTCTATAGACTAGCGTCGGCCTGGCCTCACAAGTTGCTGTGTCCAGGTGCCTCCGAGGCACTGAACTTTAACGACAAGGAGTGCTGCCTATCGTTGCAAAAGCTGCAGCAACACCGCAATCAACTGGGCCGGCAATGCACGTGTAGCAAACAGAACACGTTATCCAGGAAGTACAGTGTCTTCACGTCTAACATTCGGTGTGATACTTACCCAGTTTCCAGGACAAACGGTTAACCGGTGCCTCGGTAGCGCAGTAGGCAGCGCGTAAGTCTCATAATCATAAGGTCGTGAGTTCGATCCTCACCCGGGGCATTTAATTTTCTGTGACTGATGGTGGTGCTGTTGCTGGGGCCCCAACTTATTTCTTGTTTGTTATCCACAACGCTTCAGCGGGAAAATGTTTACTTCCTGTTATTGCTACTTACAGCTTCCCTTTTCCTCTTCTCCCAGCAGAGCATGAAGCCAAAAGCATTGCTCTGAGACGTTTGAGGTGCGCGCCTTGCCAGTCAGCATGCGCAAAGATGCTCGTAAAGAGAGATGGGCGCCGACGCGGGACTCGGCACGAAATGCGCCAAGGGACCGTCCGAACCGTTAAAGAGACGCACAGATCCGGTGTGGTCTAGTGGCTAGGATACCTGGCTTTCACCCAGGAGGCCCGGGTTCGATTCCCGGTACCGGAACGGAATTTTTTCCACACTACTCGTGACAAGTTTGAGCTGTCCGAGCTGCCGTTTCCCGTCCTGCTCGCAATATAGCTACTGTTTCGTGACAGTCAGCAGAATATAGACGAGGGAAGCAGACACACGACGGCCATAGAAATGGTGTATGGCTTCATGCCACACGGTTCCAGCGTAGGCCTGAGCAACTGCATCTGTCGAGGCCCGTTAGCTCAGTTGGTTAGAGCGTCGTGCTAATAACGCGAAGGTCGTGGGTTCGATCCCCCCACGGGCCACTACGCTTTTACTACTACGAAAAGGCAGCGCCGATTTCAGCTGGCGAGTGTGATGACCACCCTGCGTGGAAGTTGACAGAGGTTCCGAACCCGACCTGTCGGGAAGCGCTACAGCATTCACTCGCCAATGGCCATAGTGTGCTCAATACACTGGTTCTCAACCGATAAAGAGAAAATGAAAGGAAATGTCCGAATGCCGATGCGTAACAACTTTGGCCCTTGTCAGTACTTGGGCGGGTAAGTGCATCGGAACACAGGCTACTGTTGGCAGTTTTACTTCCTATTTTTCTTTCTCCTTTGTTTTCGGAGCCACAGCCCGATTCGGTCAGGGAGACGCCACCGTGAAATGAAGGGGCGTGCTGTGTGTCTATCGCCTCGCCTCTCCTTATCTCTCTCAGTCGTTTCTCGTGCTTGTTGTTTTGATATAGGCCGATTTGAGAGCGTCAGCTCTCGCGTCAGCCGAGCAAAGTCGAGACAAGTCGAGACACACTACAGGCTGGTCTGCAGCGAGTAACAGGGAGGAAAACAAAACATTAATTTCAAGGCGCGTGGCAAAAGTACCCATACGCGAAATTAAAAGCCTGCTGCGGTGGCCGGGAATCGAACCCGGATCAACTGCTTGGAAGGCAACTATGCTGACCATTACACCACCACCGCACAGGGGAGCGCCCCGGCGCCGCACTGTGTCGGCTTCCCGCCTGTCGGCAGCGGCCGAAGGTGATGGTACCTGGCAGGCGCATTTCGAGGTAGGCTAGGGGAGCACATCCAGACGCATTCGGACAGCATATCCGCGCACATTTCGCATCCTTTGGCAAGAGTCGGCTCTGGCGACGCAAGAGTACGCAGAGGACGGCGTTCTGGCGGCGATTTTAAGCAGTACAGTGCAGGGTTCAGCGTCTGCAGCATCTTCTCGACAGAATGCTATGGCGCTTGACGACAGTCCCACTTTCCCTTAAGACAACTGCTCGGGAAGCAGCTTGAAGTTGATACCGACCGGAGCATCGGTGGTTCAGTGGTAGAATGCTCGCCTGCCACGCGGGCGGCCCGGGTTCGATTCCCGGCCGATGCATCATTTTGCTTTTCCCGCGGTAATGCTGCCGTGTGGCTTGCGCGCTTGACATGCACGATCCACAAGAATGTATAGCTGGATTCCCTTGAGAAGAACCGAGAACGCAGCACTAGCGGGTCCCCACTGGGACGCTCGCATCATGTTCTATAGACTAGCGTCGGCCTGGCCTCACAAGTTGCTGTGTCCAGGTGCCTCCGAGGCACTGAACTTTAACGACAAGGAGTGCTGCCTATCGTTGCAAAAGCTGCAGCAACACCGCAATCAACTGGGCCGGCAATGCACGTGTAGCAAACAGAACACGTTATCCAGGAAGTACAGTGTCTTCACGTCTAACATTCGGTGTGATACTTACCCAGTTTCCAGGACAAACGGTTAACCGGTGCCTCGGTAGCGCAGTAGGCAGCGCGTAAGTCTCATAATCATAAGGTCGTGAGTTCGATCCTCACCCGGGGCTTTTAATTTTCTGTGACTGATGGTGGTGCTGTTGCTGGGGCCCCAACTTATTTCTTGTTTGTTATCCACAACGCTTCAGCGGGAAAATGTTTACTTCCTGTTATTGCTACTTACAGCTTCCCTTTTCCTCTTCTCCCAGCAGAGCATGAAGCCAAAAGCATTGCTCTGAGACGTTTGAGGTGCGCGCCTTGCCAGTCAGCATGCGCAAAGATGCTCGTAAAGAGAGATGGGCGCCGACGCGGGACTCGGCACGAAATGCGCCAAGGGACCGTCCGAACCGTTAAAGAGACGCACAGATCCGGTGTGGTCTAGTGGCTAGGATACCTGGCTTTCACCCAGGAGGCCCGGGTTCGATTCCCGGTACCGGAACGGAATTTTTTCCACACTACTCGTGACAAGTTTGAGCTGTCCGAGCTGCCGTTTCCCGTCCTGCTCGCAATATAGCTACTGTTTCGTGACAGTCAGCAGAATATAGACGAGGGAAGCAGACACACGACGGCCATAGAAATGGTGTATGGCTTCATGCCACACGGTTCCAGCGTAGGCCTGAGCAACAGCATCTGTCGAGGCCCGTTAGCTCAGTTGGTTAGAGCGTCGTGCTAATAACGCGAAGGTCGTGGGTTCGATCCCCCCACGGGCCACTACGCTTTTACTACTACGAAAAGGCAGCGCCGATTTCAGCTGGCGAGTGTGATGACCACCCTGCGTGGAAGTTGACAGAGGTTCCGAACCCGACCTGTCGGGAAGCGCTACAGCATTCACTCGCCAATGGCCATAGTGTGCTCAATACACTGGTTCTCAACCGATAAAGAGAAAATGAAAGGAAATGTCCGAATGCCGATGCGTAACAACTTTGGCCCTTGTCAGTACTTGGGCGGGTAAGTGCATCGGAACACAGGCTACTGTTGGCAGTTTTACTTCCTATTTTTCTTTCTCCTTTGTTTTCGGAGCCACAGCCCGATTCGGTCAGGGAGACGCCACCGTGAAATGAAGGGGCGTGCTGTGTGTCTATCGCCTCGCCTCTCCTTATCTCTCTCAGTCGTTTCTCGTGCTTGTTGTTTTGATATAGGCCGATTTGAGAGCGTCAGCTCTCGCGTCAGCCGAGCAAAGTCGAGACAAGTCGAGACACACTACAGGCTGGTCTGCAGCGAGTAACAGGGAGGAAAACAAAACATTAATTTCAAGGCGCGTGGCAAAAGTACCCATACGCGAAATTAAAAGCCTGCTGCGGTGGCCGGGAATCGAACCCGGATCAACTGCTTGGAAGGCAACTATGCTGACCATTACACCACCACCGCACAGGGGAGCGCCCCGGCGCCGCACTGTGTCGGCTTCCCGCCTGTCGGCAGCGGCCGAAGGTGATGGTACCTGGCAGGCGCATTTCGAGGTAGGCTAGGGGAGCACATCCAGACGCATTCGGACAGCATATCCGCGCACATTTCGCATCCTTTGGCAAGAGTCGGCTCTGGCGACGCAAGAGTACGCAGAGGACGGCGTTCTGGCGGCGATTTTAAGCAGTACAGTGCAGGGTTCAGCGTCTGCAGCATCTTCTCGACAGAATGCTATGGCGCTTGACGACAGTCCCACTTTCCCTTAAGACAACTGCTCGGGAAGCAGCTTGAAGTTGATACCGACCGGAGCATCGGTGGTTCAGTGGTAGAATGCTCGCCTGCCACGCGGGCGGCCCGGGTTCGATTCCCGGCCGATGCATCATTTTGCTTTTCCCGCGGTAATGCTGCCGTGTGGCTTGCGCGCTTGACATGCACGATCCACAAGAATGTATAGCTGGATTCCCTTGAGAAGAACCGAGAACGCAGCACTAGCGGGTCCCCACTGGGACGCTCGCATCATGTTCTATAGACTAGCGTCGGCCTGGCCTCACAAGTTGCTGTGTCCAGGTGCCTCCGAGGCACTGAACTTTAACGACAAGGAGTGCTGCCTATCGTTGCAAAAGCTGCAGCAACACCGCAATCAACTGGGCCGGCAATGCACGTGTAGCAAACAGAACACGTTATCCAGGAAGTACAGTGTCTTCACGTCTAACATTCGGTGTGATACTTACCCAGTTTCCAGGACAAACGGTTAACCGGTGCCTCGGTAGCGCAGTAGGCAGCGCGTAAGTCTCATAATCATAAGGTCGTGAGTTCGATCCTCACCCGGGGCTTTTAATTTTCTGTGACTGATGGTGGTGCTGTTGCTGGGGCCCCAACTTATTTCTTGTTTGTTATCCACAACGCTTCAGCGGGAAAATGTTTACTTCCTGTTATTGCTACTTACAGCTTCCCTTTTCCTCTTCTCCCAGCAGAGCATGAAGCCAAAAGCATTGCTCTGAGACGTTTGAGGTGCGCGCCTTGCCAGTCAGCATGCGCAAAGATGCTCGTAAAGAGAGATGGGCGCCGACGCGGGACTCGGCACGAAATGCGCCAAGGGACCGTCCGAACCGTTAAAGAGACGCACAGATCCGGTGTGGTCTAGTGGCTAGGATACCTGGCTTTCACCCAGGAGGCCCGGGTTCGATTCCCGGTACCGGAACGGAATTTTTTCCACACTACTCGTGACAAGTTTGAGCTGTCCGAGCTGCCGTTTCCCGTCCTGCTCGCAATATAGCTACTGTTTCGTGACAGTCAGCAGAATATAGACGAGGGAAGCAGACACACGACGGCCATAGAAATGGTGTATGGCTTCATGCCACACGGTTCCAGCGTAGGCCTGAGCAACAGCATCTGTCGAGGCCCGTTAGCTCAGTTGGTTAGAGCGTCGTGCTAATAACGCGAAGGTCGTGGGTTCGATCCCCCCACGGGCCACTACGCTTTTACTACTACGAAAAGGCAGCGCCGATTTCAGCTGGCGAGTGTGATGACCACCCTGCGTGGAAGTTGACAGAGGTTCCGAACCCGACCTGTCGGGAAGCGCTACAGCATTCACTCGCCAATGGCCATAGTGTGCTCAATACACTGGTTCTCAACCGATAAAGAGAAAATGAAAGGAAATGTCCGAATGCCGATGCGTAACAACTTTGGCCCTTGTCAGTACTTGGGCGGGTAAGTGCATCGGAACACAGGCTACTGTTGGCAGTTTTACTTCCTATTTTTCTTTCTCCTTTGTTTTCGGAGCCACAGCCCGATTCGGTCAGGGAGACGCCACCGTGAAATGAAGGGGCGTGCTGTGTGTCTATCGCCTCGCCTCTCCTTATCTCTCTCAGTCGTTTCTCGTGCTTGTTGTTTTGATATAGGCCGATTTGAGAGCGTCAGCTCTCGCGTCAGCCGAGCAAAGTCGAGACAAGTCGAGACACACTACAGGCTGGTCTGCAGCGAGTAACAGGGAGGAAAACAAAACATTAATTTCAAGGCGCGTGGCAAAAGTACCCATACGCGAAATTAAAAGCCTGCTGCGGTGGCCGGGAATCGAACCCGGATCAACTGCTTGGAAGGCAACTATGCTGACCATTACACCACCACCGCACAGGGGAGCGCCCCGGCGCCGCACTGTGTCGGCTTCCCGCCTGTCGGCAGCGGCCGAAGGTGATGGTACCTGGCAGGCGCATTTCGAGGTAGGCTAGGGGAGCACATCCAGACGCATTCGGACAGCATATCCGCGCACATTTCGCATCCTTTGGCAAGAGTCGGCTCTGGCGACGCAAGAGTACGCAGAGGACGGCGTTCTGGCGGCGATTTTAAGCAGTACAGTGCAGGGTTCAGCGTCTGCAGCATCTTCTCGACAGAATGCTATGGCGCTTGACGACAGTCCCACTTTCCCTTAAGACAACTGCTCGGGAAGCAGCTTGAAGTTGATACCGACCGGAGCATCGGTGGTTCAGTGGTAGAATGCTCGCCTGCCACGCGGGCGGCCCGGGTTCGATTCCCGGCCGATGCATCATTTTGCTTTTCCCGCGGTAATGCTGCCGTGTGGCTTGCGCGCTTGACATGCACGATCCACAAGAATGTATAGCTGGATTCCCTTGAGAAGAACCGAGAACGCAGCACTAGCGGGTCCCCACTGGGACGCTCGCATCATGTTCTATAGACTAGCGTCGGCCTGGCCTCACAAGTTGCTGTGTCCAGGTGCCTCCGAGGCACTGAACTTTAACGACAAGGAGTGCTGCCTATCGTTGCAAAAGCTGCAGCAACACCGCAATCAACTGGGCCGGCAATGCACGTGTAGCAAACAGAACACGTTATCCAGGAAGTACAGTGTCTTCACGTCTAACATTCGGTGTGATACTTACCCAGTTTCCAGGACAAACGGTTAACCGGTGCCTCGGTAGCGCAGTAGGCAGCGCGTAAGTCTCATAATCATAAGGTCGTGAGTTCGATCCTCACCCGGGGCATTTAATTTTCTGTGACTGATGGTGGTGCTGTTGCTGGGGCCCCAACTTATTTCTTGTTTGTTATCCACAACGCTTCAGCGGGAAAATGTTTACTTCCTGTTATTGCTACTTACAGCTTCCCTTTTCCTCTTCTCCCAGCAGAGCATGAAGCCAAAAGCATTGCTCTGAGACGTTTGAGGTGCGCGCCTTGCCAGTCAGCATGCGCAAAGATGCTCGTAAAGAGAGATGGGCGCCGACGCGGGACTCGGCACGAAATGCGCCAAGGGACCGTCCGAACCGTTAAAGAGACGCACAGATCCGGTGTGGTCTAGTGGCTAGGATACCTGGCTTTCACCCAGGAGGCCCGGGTTCGATTCCCGGTACCGGAACGGAATTTTTTCCACACTACTCGTGACAAGTTTGAGCTGTCCGAGCTGCCGTTTCCCGTCCTGCTCGCAATATAGCTACTGTTTCGTGACAGTCAGCAGAATATAGACGAGGGAAGCAGACACACGACGGCCATAGAAATGGTGTATGGCTTCATGCCACACGGTTCCAGCGTAGGCCTGAGCAACAGCATCTGTCGAGGCCCGTTAGCTCAGTTGGTTAGAGCGTCGTGCTAATAACGCGAAGGTCGTGGGTTCGATCCCCCCACGGGCCACTACGCTTTTACTACTACGAAAAGGCAGCGCCGATTTCAGCTGGCGAGTGTGATGACCACCCTGCGTGGAAGTTGACAGAGGTTCCGAACCCGACCTGTCGGGAAGCGCTACAGCATTCACTCGCCAATGGCCATAGTGTGCTCAATACACTGGTTCTCAACCGATAAAGAGAAAATGAAAGGAAATGTCCGAATGCCGATGCGTAACAACTTTGGCCCTTGTCAGTACTTGGGCGGGTAAGTGCATCGGAACACAGGCTACTGTTGGCAGTTTTACTTCCTATTTTTCTTTCTCCTTTGTTTTCGGAGCCACAGCCCGATTCGGTCAGGGAGACGCCACCGTGAAATGAAGGGGCGTGCTGTGTGTCTATCGCCTCGCCTCTCCTTATCTCTCTCAGTCGTTTCTCGTGCTTGTTGTTTTGATATAGGCCGATTTGAGAGCGTCAGCTCTCGCGTCAGCCGAGCAAAGTCGAGACAAGTCGAGACACACTACAGGCTGGTCTGCAGCGAGTAACAGGGAGGAAAACAAAACATTAATTTCAAGGCGCGTGGCAAAAGTACCCATACGCGAAATTAAAAGCCTGCTGCGGTGGCCGGGAATCGAACCCGGATCAACTGCTTGGAAGGCAACTATGCTGACCATTACACCACCACCGCACAGGGGAGCGCCCCGGCGCCGCACTGTGTCGGCTTCCCGCCTGTCGGCAGCGGCCGAAGGTGATGGTACCTGGCAGGCGCATTTCGAGGTACGCTAGGGGAGCACATCCAGACGCATTCGGACAGCATATCCGCGCACATTTCGCATCCTTTGGCAAGAGTCGGCTCTGGCGACGCAAGAGTACGCAGAGGACGGCGTTCTGGCGGCGATTTTAAGCAGTACAGTGCAGGGTTCAGCGTCTGCAGCATCTTCTCGACAGAATGCTATGGCGCTTGACGACAGTCCCACTTTCCCTTAAGACAACTGCTCGGGAAGCAGCTTGAAGTTGATACCGACCGGAGCATCGGTGGTTCAGTGGTAGAATGCTCGCCTGCCACGCGGGCGGCCCGGGTTCGATTCCCGGCCGATGCATCATTTTGCTTTTCCCGCGGTAATGCTGCCGTGTGGCTTGCGCGCTTGACATGCACGATCCACAAGAATGTATAGCTGGATTCCCTTGAGAAGAACCGAGAACGCAGCACTAGCGGGTCCCCACTGGGACGCTCGCATCATGTTCTATAGACTAGCGTCGGCCTGGCCTCACAAGTTGCTGTGTCCAGGTGCCTCCGAGGCACTGAACTTTAACGACAAGGAGTGCTGCCTATCGTTGCAAAAGCTGCAGCAACACCGCAATCAACTGGGCCGGCAATGCACGTGTAGCAAACAGAACACGTTATCCAGGAAGTACAGTGTCTTCACGTCTAACATTCGGTGTGATACTTACCCAGTTTCCAGGACAAACGGTTAACCGGTGCCTCGGTAGCGCAGTAGGCAGCGCGTAAGTCTCATAATCATAAGGTCGTGAGTTCGATCCTCACCCGGGGCATTTAATTTTCTGTGACTGATGGTGGTGCTGTTGCTGGGGCCCCAACTTATTTCTTGTTTGTTATCCACAACGCTTCAGCGGGAAAATGTTTACTTCCTGTTATTGCTACTTACAGCTTCCCTTTTCCTCTTCTCCCAGCAGAGCATGAAGCCAAAAGCATTGCTCTGAGACGTTTGAGGTGCGCGCCTTGCCAGTCAGCATGCGCAAAGATGCTCGTAAAGAGAGATGGGCGCCGACGCGGGACTCGGCACGAAATGCGCCAAGGGACCGTCCGAACCGTTAAAGAGACGCACAGATCCGGTGTGGTCTAGTGGCTAGGATACCTGGCTTTCACCCAGGAGGCCCGGGTTCGATTCCCGGTACCGGAACGGAATTTTTTCCACACTACTCGTGACAAGTTTGAGCTGTCCGAGCTGCCGTTTCCCGTCCTGCTCGCAATATAGCTACTGTTTCGTGACAGTCAGCAGAATATAGACGAGGGAAGCAGACACACGACGGCCATAGAAATGGTGTATGGCTTCATGCCACACGGTTCCAGCGTAGGCCTGAGCAACAGCATCTGTCGAGGCCCGTTAGCTCAGTTGGTTAGAGCGTCGTGCTAATAACGCGAAGGTCGTGGGTTCGATCCCCCCACGGGCCACTACGCTTTTACTACTACGAAAAGGCAGCGCCGATTTCAGCTGGCGAGTGTGATGACCACCCTGCGTGGAAGTTGACAGAGGTTCCGAACCCGACCTGTCGGGAAGCGCTACAGCATTCACTCGCCAATGGCCATAGTGTGCTCAATACACTGGTTCTCAACCGATAAAGAGAAAATGAAAGGAAATGTCCGAATGCCGATGCGTAACAACTTTGGCCCTTGTCAGTACTTGGGCGGGTAAGTGCATCGGAACACAGGCTACTGTTGGCAGTTTTACTTCCTATTTTTCTTTCTCCTTTGTTTTCGGAGCCACAGCCCGATTCGGTCAGGGAGACGCCACCGTGAAATGAAGGGGCGTGCTGTGTGTCTATCGCCTCGCCTCTCCTTATCTCTCTCAGTCGTTTCTCGTGCTTGTTGTTTTGATATAGGCCGATTTGAGAGCGTCAGCTCTCGCGTCAGCCGAGCAAAGTCGAGACAAGTCGAGACACACTACAGGCTGGTCTGCAGCGAGTAACAGGGAGGAAAACAAAACATTAATTTCAAGGCGCGTGGCAAAAGTACCCATACGCGAAATTAAAAGCCTGCTGCGGTGGCCGGGAATCGAACCCGGATCAACTGCTTGGAAGGCAACTATGCTGACCATTACACCACCACCGCACAGGGGAGCGCCCCGGCGCCGCACTGTGTCGGCTTCCCGCCTGTCGGCAGCGGCCGAAGGTGATGGTACCTGGCAGGCGCATTTCGAGGTAGGCTAGGGGAGCACATCCAGACGCATTCGGACAGCATATCCGCGCACATTTCGCATCCTTTGGCAAGAGTCGGCTCTGGCGACGCAAGAGTACGCAGAGGACGGCGTTCTGGCGGCGATTTTAAGCAGTACAGTGCAGGGTTCAGCGTCTGCAGCATCTTCTCGACAGAATGCTATGGCGCTTGACGACAGTCCCACTTTCCCTTAAGACAACTGCTCGGGAAGCAGCTTGAAGTTGATACCGACCGGAGCATCGGTGGTTCAGTGGTAGAATGCTCGCCTGCCACGCGGGCGGCCCGGGTTCGATTCCCGGCCGATGCATCATTTTGCTTTTCCCGCGGTAATGCTGCCGTGTGGCTTGCGCGCTTGACATGCACGATCCACAAGAATGTATAGCTGGATTCCCTTGAGAAGAACCGAGAACGCAGCACTAGCGGGTCCCCACTGGGACGCTCGCATCATGTTCTATAGACTAGCGTCGGCCTGGCCTCACAAGTTGCTGTGTCCAGGTGCCTCCGAGGCACTGAACTTTAACGACAAGGAGTGCTGCCTATCGTTGCAAAAGCTGCAGCAACACCGCAATCAACTGGGCCGGCAATGCACGTGTAGCAAACAGAACACGTTATCCAGGAAGTACAGTGTCTTCACGTCTAACATTCGGTGTGATACTTACCCAGTTTCCAGGACAAACGGTTAACCGGTGCCTCGGTAGCGCAGTAGGCAGCGCGTAAGTCTCATAATCATAAGGTCGTGAGTTCGATCCTCACCCGGGGCATTTAATTTTCTGTGACTGATGGTGGTGCTGTTGCTGGGGCCCCAACTTATTTCTTGTTTGTTATCCACAACGCTTCAGCGGGAAAATGTTTACTTCCTGTTATTGCTACTTACAGCTTCCCTTTTCCTCTTCTCCCAGCAGAGCATGAAGCCAAAAGCATTGCTCTGAGACGTTTGAGGTGCGCGCCTTGCCAGTCAGCATGCGCAAAGATGCTCGTAAAGAGAGATGGGCGCCGACGCGGGACTCGGCACGAAATGCGCCAAGGGACCGTCCGAACCGTTAAAGAGACGCACAGATCCGGTGTGGTCTAGTGGCTAGGATACCTGGCTTTCACCCAGGAGGCCCGGGTTCGATTCCCGGTACCGGAACGGAATTTTTTCCACACTACTCGTGACAAGTTTGAGCTGTCCGAGCTGCCGTTTCCCGTCCTGCTCGCAATATAGCTACTGTTTCGTGACAGTCAGCAGAATATAGACGAGGGAAGCAGACACACGACGGCCATAGAAATGGTGTATGGCTTCATGCCACACGGTTCCAGCGTAGGCCTGAGCAACAGCATCTGTCGAGGCCCGTTAGCTCAGTTGGTTAGAGCGTCGTGCTAATAACGCGAAGGTCGTGGGTTCGATCCCCCCACGGGCCACTACGCTTTTACTACTACGAAAAGGCAGCGCCGATTTCAGCTGGCGAGTGTGATGACCACCCTGCGTGGAAGTTGACAGAGGTTCCGAACCCGACCTGTCGGGAAGCGCTACAGCATTCACTCGCCAATGGCCATAGTGTGCTCAATACACTGGTTCTCAACCGATAAAGAGAAAATGAAAGGAAATGTCCGAATGCCGATGCGTAACAACTTTGGCCCTTGTCAGTACTTGGGCGGGTAAGTGCATCGGAACACAGGCTACTGTTGGCAGTTTTACTTCCTATTTTTCTTTCTCCTTTGTTTTCGGAGCCACAGCCCGATTCGGTCAGGGAGACGCCACCGTGAAATGAAGGGGCGTGCTGTGTGTCTATCGCCTCGCCTCTCCTTATCTCTCTCAGTCGTTTCTCGTGCTTGTTGTTTTGATATAGGCCGATTTGAGAGCGTCAGCTCTCGCGTCAGCCGAGCAAAGTCGAGACAAGTCGAGACACACTACAGGCTGGTCTGCAGCGAGTAACAGGGAGGAAAACAAAACATTAATTTCAAGGCGCGTGGCAAAAGTACCCATACGCGAAATTAAAAGCCTGCTGCGGTGGCCGGGAATCGAACCCGGATCAACTGCTTGGAAGGCAACTATGCTGACCATTACACCACCACCGCACAGGGGAGCGCCCCGGCGCCGCACTGTGTCGGCTTCCCGCCTGTCGGCAGCGGCCGAAGGTGATGGTACCTGGCAGGCGCATTTCGAGGTAGGCTAGGGGAGCACATCCAGACGCATTCGGACAGCATATCCGCGCACATTTCGCATCCTTTGGCAAGAGTCGGCTCTGGCGACGCAAGAGTACGCAGAGGACGGCGTTCTGGCGGCGATTTTAAGCAGTACAGTGCAGGGTTCAGCGTCTGCAGCATCTTCTCGACAGAATGCTATGGCGCTTGACGACAGTCCCACTTTCCCTTAAGACAACTGCTCGGGAAGCAGCTTGAAGTTGATACCGACCGGAGCATCGGTGGTTCAGTGGTAGAATGCTCGCCTGCCACGCGGGCGGCCCGGGTTCGATTCCCGGCCGATGCATCATTTTGCTTTTCCCGCGGTAATGCTGCCGTGTGGCTTGCGCGCTTGACATGCACGATCCACAAGAATGTATAGCTGGATTCCCTTGAGAAGAACCGAGAACGCAGCACTAGCGGGTCCCCACTGGGACGCTCGCATCATGTTCTATAGACTAGCGTCGGCCTGGCCTCACAAGTTGCTGTGTCCAGGTGCCTCCGAGGCACTGAACTTTAACGACAAGGAGTGCTGCCTATCGTTGCAAAAGCTGCAGCAACACCGCAATCAACTGGGCCGGCAATGCACGTGTAGCAAACAGAACACGTTATCCAGGAAGTACAGTGTCTTCACGTCTAACATTCGGTGTGATACTTACCCAGTTTCCAGGACAAACGGTTAACCGGTGCCTCGGTAGCGCAGTAGGCAGCGCGTAAGTCTCATAATCATAAGGTCGTGAGTTCGATCCTCACCCGGGGCATTTAATTTTCTGTGACTGATGGTGGTGCTGTTGCTGGGGCCCCAACTTATTTCTTGTTTGTTATCCACAACGCTTCAGCGGGAAAATGTTTACTTCCTGTTATTGCTACTTACAGCTTCCCTTTTCCTCTTCTCCCAGCAGAGCATGAAGCCAAAAGCATTGCTCTGAGACGTTTGAGGTGCGCGCCTTGCCAGTCAGCATGCGCAAAGATGCTCGTAAAGAGAGATGGGCGCCGACGCGGGACTCGGCACGAAATGCGCCAAGGGACCGTCCGAACCGTTAAAGAGACGCACAGATCCGGTGTGGTCTAGTGGCTAGGATACCTGGCTTTCACCCAGGAGGCCCGGGTTCGATTCCCGGTACCGGAACGGAATTTTTTCCACACTACTCGTGACAAGTTTGAGCTGTCCGAGCTGCCGTTTCCCGTCCTGCTCGCAATATAGCTACTGTTTCGTGACAGTCAGCAGAATATAGACGAGGGAAGCAGACACACGACGGCCATAGAAATGGTGTATGGCTTCATGCCACACGGTTCCAGCGTAGGCCTGAGCAACAGCATCTGTCGAGGCCCGTTAGCTCAGTTGGTTAGAGCGTCGTGCTAATAACGCGAAGGTCGTGGGTTCGATCCCCCCACGGGCCACTACGCTTTTACTACTACGAAAAGGCAGCGCCGATTTCAGCTGGCGAGTGTGATGACCACCCTGCGTGGAAGTTGACAGAGGTTCCGAACCCGACCTGTCGGGAAGCGCTACAGCATTCACTCGCCAATGGCCATAGTGTGCTCAATACACTGGTTCTCAACCGATAAAGAGAAAATGAAAGGAAATGTCCGAATGCCGATGCGTAACAACTTTGGCCCTTGTCAGTACTTGGGCGGGTAAGTGCATCGGAACACAGGCTACTGTTGGCAGTTTTACTTCCTATTTTTCTTTCTCCTTTGTTTTCGGAGCCACAGCCCGATTCGGTCAGGGAGACGCCACCGTGAAATGAAGGGGCGTGCTGTGTGTCTATCGCCTCGCCTCTCCTTATCTCTCTCAGTCGTTTCTCGTGCTTGTTGTTTTGATATAGGCCGATTTGAGAGCGTCAGCTCTCGCGTCAGCCGAGCAAAGTCGAGACAAGTCGAGACACACTACAGGCTGGTCTGCAGCGAGTAACAGGGAGGAAAACAAAACATTAATTTCAAGGCGCGTGGCAAAAGTACCCATACGCGAAATTAAAAGCCTGCTGCGGTGGCCGGGAATCGAACCCGGATCAACTGCTTGGAAGGCAACTATGCTGACCATTACACCACCACCGCACAGGGGAGCGCCCCGGCGCCGCACTGTGTCGGCTTCCCGCCTGTCGGCAGCGGCCGAAGGTGATGGTACCTGGCAGGCGCATTTCGAGGTAGGCTAGGGGAGCACATCCAGACGCATTCGGACAGCATATCCGCGCACATTTCGCATCCTTTGGCAAGAGTCGGCTCTGGCGACGCAAGAGTACGCAGAGGACGGCGTTCTGGCGGCGATTTTAAGCAGTACAGTGCAGGGTTCAGCGTCTGCAGCATCTTCTCGACAGAATGCTATGGCGCTTGACGACAGTCCCACTTTCCCTTAAGACAACTGCTCGGGAAGCAGCTTGAAGTTGATACCGACCGGAGCATCGGTGGTTCAGTGGTAGAATGCTCGCCTGCCACGCGGGCGGCCAGGGTTCGATTCCCGGCCGATGCATCATTTTGCTTTTCCCGCGGTAATGCTGCCGTGTGGCTTGCGCGCTTGACATGCACGATCCACAAGAATGTATAGCTGGATTCCCTTGAGAAGAACCGAGAACGCAGCACTAGCGGGTCCCCACTGGGACGCTCGCATCATGTTCTATAGACTAGCGTCGGCCTGGCCTCACAAGTTGCTGTGTCCAGGTGCCTCCGAGGCACTGAACTTTAACGACAAGGAGTGCTGCCTATCGTTGCAAAAGCTGCAGCAACACCGCAATCAACTGGGCCGGCAATGCACGTGTAGCAAACAGAACACGTTATCCAGGAAGTACAGTGTCTTCACGTCTAACATTCGGTGTGATACTTACCCAGTTTCCAGGACAAACGGTTAACCGGTGCCTCGGTAGCGCAGTAGGCAGCGCGTAAGTCTCATAATCATAAGGTCGTGAGTTCGATCCTCACCCGGGGCATTTAATTTTCTGTGACTGATGGTGGTGCTGTTGCTGGGGCCCCAACTTATTTCTTGTTTGTTATCCACAACGCTTCAGCGGGAAAATGTTTACTTCCTGTTATTGCTACTTACAGCTTCCCTTTTCCTCTTCTCCCAGCAGAGCATGAAGCCAAAAGCATTGCTCTGAGACGTTTGAGGTGCGCGCCTTGCCAGTCAGCATGCGCAAAGATGCTCGTAAAGAGAGATGGGCGCCGACGCGGGACTCGGCACGAAATGCGCCAAGGGACCGTCCGAACCGTTAAAGAGACGCACAGATCCGGTGTGGTCTAGTGGCTAGGATACCTGGCTTTCACCCAGGAGGCCCGGGTTCGATTCCCGGTACCGGAACGGAATTTTTTCCACACTACTCGTGACAAGTTTGAGCTGTCCGAGCTGCCGTTTCCCGTCCTGCTCGCAATATAGCTACTGTTTCGTGACAGTCAGCAGAATATAGACGAGGGAAGCAGACACACGACGGCCATAGAAATGGTGTATGGCTTCATGCCACACGGTTCCAGCGTAGGCCTGAGCAACTGCATCTGTCGAGGCCCGTTAGCTCAGTTGGTTAGAGCGTCGTGCTAATAACGCGAAGGTCGTGGGTTCGATCCCCCCACGGGCCACTACGCTTTTACTACTACGAAAAGGCAGCGCCGATTTCAGCTGGCGAGTGTGATGACCACCCTGCGTGGAAGTTGACAGAGGTTCCGAACCCGACCTGTCGGGAAGCGCTACAGCATTCACTCGCCAATGGCCATAGTGTGCTCAATACACTGGTTCTCAACCGATAAAGAGAAAATGAAAGGAAATGTCCGAATGCCGATGCGTAACAACTTTGGCCCTTGTCAGTACTTGGGCGGGTAAGTGCATCGGAACACAGGCTACTGTTGGCAGTTTTACTTCCTATTTTTCTTTCTCCTTTGTTTTCGGAGCCACAGCCCGATTCGGTCAGGGAGACGCCACCGTGAAATGAAGGGGCGTGCTGTGTGTCTATCGCCTCGCCTCTCCTTATCTCTCTCAGTCGTTTCTCGTGCTTGTTGTTTTGATATAGGCCGATTTGAGAGCGTCAGCTCTCGCGTCAGCCGAGCAAAGTCGAGACAAGTCGAGACACACTACAGGCTGGTCTGCAGCGAGTAACAGGGAGGAAAACAAAACATTAATTTCAAGGCGCGTGGCAAAAGTACCCATACGCGAAATTAAAAGCCTGCTGCGGTGGCCGGGAATCGAACCCGGATCAACTGCTTGGAAGGCAACTATGCTGACCATTACACCACCACCGCACAGGGGAGCGCCCCGGCGCCGCACTGTGTCGGCTTCCCGCCTGTCGGCAGCGGCCGAAGGTGATGGTACCTGGCAGGCGCATTTCGAGGTAGGCTAGGGGAGCACATCCAGACGCATTCGGACAGCATATCCGCGCACATTTCGCATCCTTTGGCAAGAGTCGGCTCTGGCGACGCAAGAGTACGCAGAGGACGGCGTTCTGGCGGCGATTTTAAGCAGTACAGTGCAGGGTTCAGCGTCTGCAGCATCTTCTCGACAGAATGCTATGGCGCTTGACGACAGTCCCACTTTCCCTTAAGACAACTGCTCGGGAAGCAGCTTGAAGTTGATACCGACCGGAGCATCGGTGGTTCAGTGGTAGAATGCTCGCCTGCCACGCGGGCGGCCCGGGTTCGATTCCCGGCCGATGCATCATTTTGCTTTTCCCGCGGTAATGCTGCCGTGTGGCTTGCGCGCTTGACATGCACGATCCACAAGAATGTATAGCTGGATTCCCTTGAGAAGAACCGAGAACGCAGCACTAGCGGGTCCCCACTGGGACGCTCGCATCATGTTCTATAGACTAGCGTCGGCCTGGCCTCACAAGTTGCTGTGTCCAGGTGCCTCCGAGGCACTGAACTTTAACGACAAGGAGTGCTGCCTATCGTTGCAAAAGCTGCAGCAACACCGCAATCAACTGGGCCGGCAATGCACGTGTAGCAAACAGAACACGTTATCCAGGAAGTACAGTGTCTTCACGTCTAACATTCGGTGTGATACTTACCCAGTTTCCAGGACAAACGGTTAACCGGTGCCTCGGTAGCGCAGTAGGCAGCGCGTAAGTCTCATAATCATAAGGTCGTGAGTTCGATCCTCACCGGGGGCATTTAATTTTCTGTGACTGATGGTGGTGCTGTTGCTGGGGCCCCAACTTATTTCTTGTTTGTTATCCACAACGCTTCAGCGGGAAAATGTTTACTTCCTGTTATTGCTACTTACAGCTTCCCTTTTCCTCTTCTCCCAGCAGAGCATGAAGCCAAAAGCATTGCTCTGAGACGTTTGAGGTGCGCGCCTTGCCAGTCAGCATGCGCAAAGATGCTCGTAAAGAGAGATGGGCGCCGACGCGGGACTCGGCACGAAATGCGCCAAGGGACCGTCCGAACCGTTAAAGAGACGCACAGATCCGGTGTGGTCTAGTGGCTAGGATACCTGGCTTTCACCCAGGAGGCCCGGGTTCGATTCCCGGTACCGGAACGGAATTTTTTCCACACTACTCGTGACAAGTTTGAGCTGTCCGAGCTGCCGTTTCCCGTCCTGCTCGCAATATAGCTACTGTTTCGTGACAGTCAGCAGAATATAGACGAGGGAAGCAGACACACGACGGCCATAGAAATGGTGTATGGCTTCATGCCACACGGTTCCAGCGTAGGCCTGAGCAACTGCATCTGTCGAGGCCCGTTAGCTCAGTTGGTTCAGTCTGCCTGCAGCGGCGGTGGCGAGCGGTTCGTCGTGCTGTGCTTCGCTCTGCGGCTGGCTTTGTTTACATCCGCTGTGTAAGTCTGTGCGTTTTCGCCGGCGCTTCGCAGTAGTTAGATATTCTGTCAACGTTCGAAAATGCAGTAATGGCTCAACTTAGTAGAAAGGACACTCTGAAATTTACCTTTGATCGACGTTTTGCTCGACCTAAATCTTTCGAAATTGAGGATTGGTTAGAGGAAGTTGTTCAAGTTCCGTTTGAAGATACTGTTGGTTTTCACTTGTCAATTGTGAGTAGTGTGATGTACTTGAAGCTGAAAAACCCTGAGTTATGCGAACGAGTTGTCAATAATACCGGTGGTAAACTTAAGTTTAAACACAGTGATGGAAATATTGGCGAAGTTACTGTCGATCATGTGGGACTTGGTATTCGAACAATTCGAATTTTTGAGCTACCCTTTGAAGTTCCTACAGATGCGATCAATCTTGTTATTGCTCCCTTTGGGAAGGTCCTCAGTAATTTTGCAGAAAAATGGTCCGGTGCTCACAAATATCCGGTTTTGAACGGTGTCAGGCAGTTGAAGGTGGACTTATTACGACATATTCCGTCTTACATTAACGTTTGCGGTTATCGAGGTATCGTCATTTATGATGGTCAACCACGAACGTGTGCAGCTTGCAAGTCTCCAGGTCATATTCGTTCTGAATGTATTCAAAGACGTGTTGTGCAGCTGCCGACAGGTGAACCGGTGAAGTCCGCGGAGATGACTATTTTGTCCACCACTTACGCTTCGGTGGCTCGCGACCAACCGACCGACCAACTGCCCATGGATACCGAAGTAGACATTCGCCCCCAACCAACCCTTCCTCCAACGGCCGAGCAACTTGTTGACATTTCTGAGCGACAAGAGCAACACCTGAGTGTGAGTGACGTGGTTGATTCCGTAGCGCAGTCCCCGACTCTGTCAACAGAACAAAATTCCACCTCCTCAGAGACGCAGGTCAGGACTGTGACTGCTGAATGTCGTTCCCCACAACCCCACCATGAAATCTCGGATTCCGATGAGCGTTGTCCACCTGCTAAATCCCCGCGGAAGAACAAGAAACGCAGAATCGCCCGCCAGGGTGCGGAAGAGGCGGCGGCGTCGTTGCGGGGAAAGGTGCAGCAAATCATGGACAAAGTCAGTGCAAAATCACCAGAATCCTCCCGACAACAGGCGCTAACTTCTGCACACCTGCGGGATGAAGATCGTGCAATCACGCTAACTGAGCCCTCTCGCGATGCTACCGGCCAGGTGTCTCCCATGTGCAGTGACGATGTTGATCATTGTTTAAAAGAACAACGACAACATCATCCTCTTGCGTCCAAGAACCCCAGCACTATAGACTGGGCGGCGGAACCAGAGGTCGAACACATGGACGCTGATGCAACTGATATTCCAGTCACTTCCCGATTTCCCGAACAGCCTTCTACGGCAGTAGAACCGGCACATGATGATAAGTTACTGGATCCACGGCAGGCAAACAAAGAAGAGGACTCTGACTTCTTTTAAAACGGCGCCGATTCCTTCTTACGCTCGTAAGAGCGTGAATGACTGATCAGCAGGCGTATAAAATTGGTACATTAAATATAAATAAAATCCGCAGTTCCCTCAAACTCGACAACATCGTAGACCTCTTATACGCCGCCGACATTGATATCCTCTTGCTTCAGGAGGTCGCCGACATTGCTTTGAACCACATTCCCGGTTATAATGTGACGGCCAATCCGGGACACGGTTCCGATTTAGGCACCGCTATTCTCACGAAAGAAGGAATTATCGTCCAG
The DNA here is from genome assembly GCF_023897955.1 of Schistocerca gregaria. Classification (NCBI taxonomy): domain Eukaryota; kingdom Metazoa; phylum Arthropoda; class Insecta; order Orthoptera; family Acrididae; genus Schistocerca; species Schistocerca gregaria. The sequence goes on from NW_026061831.1 coordinate 71,190, forward strand.
AATGTAGAACGACTCATAAGTTGTAGGGGAATTGGCGTGACTATCAATAATGTTAGACTCCTAAATCTGTATGCACCATCCGGCTCAACTAATAGGCGACGCCGAGCGGACTTTTTCAAGGAAGAAATACTTCCGCTTTTTGCAACACAATATGACCACCTAATATTGGCGGGAGATTTTAACTGTGTACTTAACGCCAAAGATCAGACGCCGCATTTCAATAAATCGATTGAATTAGAACAGATCGTCAAGGATTTACGTTTAGTCGATACGTGGGAGCACAAGTTTGGTACAACACCTGGTTTTACTCACGTCACGAATCATTCAGCGAGTAGATTGGACCGCATTTACGTATCGGACACTCTCAGACAGCGAATTTTACAAACTGAGGTCTGGCCAACCAGTTTCTCCGACCATGCGGCTTATATTTGCACGCTGAATTTGGGGAAACAGGAAACCTACCGAGGCAAAGGACTATGGAAACTAAATGTTGCACATTTAGACGATCCTGAATGCAGAGAAGCCTTCACTCGAGCGTGGAATGAAAGTGAAGCCAAATTCAGTACGTACGGCTCGGCATTGCAATGGTGGCTCGAATGCGCTAAACCGAAAATTCGTAAATCCATGATACAATATTCCCGGAATAAGAACTGGTGGTTTAAGAGAACGATGGAGTTTTATTATCAATGTCTTCGAGACTTATATACTCTTGATGCCACTGTGATTGACAACTACCCCCGCATTAAAAGACTGCAAGCAAAAATATTACTTTTGAAACGAAAACAGATGGAAGGTTACAAAATTAGAGGTCGGGTTTCGACTATGGCAAAAGGCGAACAGCCATCCATTTATCACCTGATACGTGAAACTAAACGAGCACGGACAAAGATCTTAACTGAACTACAATCCGAAGACGGCACGATTCTAACTCGGCAACACGATATCAGAGACGCCGTTCAAACTTATTACACTGACTTGATGTCCAATAAACCTACCGACGACGAAGCCCTTGCAGAGTTCCGGAGCAGCTTAACGCACAGGCTTCGCCCTGCGGATGTAGCCGAACTCGTCACCGATGTAACGGAAGATGAACTGGAAGATGTGGTGTTCCACAGTCCAAAAAACAAATCTCCCGGATGTGACGGTCTCCCGGTGGAACTTTATCAAGTCTTCTGGCCACAACTGAAGACAAAGCTGACGGTGCTCTGCAACGAACTTCTCCAACCGGACATGCCCATTCCTCCGCCATTCAGTGAAGGACTTGTGGTCTTACTCCCGAAACGGACGAGCAATAACACCGTCGCAACTTTGCGACCCATTACGTTGCTCAACAGCGACTACAAAATTTTTGCTCGCATTCTCGCAACGAGAATGAAAACTGTGATGCATACCGTCATTGGATCACATCAAACGAGTGTTGGAAAGGACAGAGCTATATATCAGACATTATCAGACTATCGAGATGTGATTTCTGTTGCGGACGCTTGCAAAATCCGATGTGCTATCGTAACTTTAGATTTCGCACAGGCTTTCGACAGAGTGAACCATCCTTACCTTTTCCAGATAATGCAGACTCTGGGTTTTCCTCCGCAGTTCATCAGCATCATACAGAAATTGTTACGGAATAGTACATCCAAACTTGTCGTTAACGGTCAGCCAAGTCGCGCCGTCCCGATAAACAGTTCTGTTAGGCAGGGCTGCCCTATGTCGATGGCGCTGTTTGCCATTGCGATCGAACCGCTGCTAGTCACCTTGACGGAACGTTTACAAGGACTCCACATACACGGGCAGAAGATAGTGTGCCGAGCTTACGCTGATGATGTTACCTTCCTAGCTATGAATGTCAATGAGGTCGAGAGGGGTCTCCTGATCATCTCACAATATGAAAAGGCATCTGGTGCGAAACTGCATTGGACGAAATCAGGGATCATGAACATTGGGCAAGGCATAGGCGCGATCGGTCATGGCCAGCTTAAAGAGATCACTAGGATGACGTGTCTCGGTGTCGATTTTCGGAACACCATCCGCCACACCATTGCCGCCAATTATAAGCAATTGCTCAACAAAATTCGTGCTTGTGCGAAGTTACATAGCGTCAGGAAATTGGACGAGCTTCAAAAGGTTGAATTGGCCAATATTTATATCACTGCCAAAATCAATTATGTGGCTCAAGTTTTGCCCATCCCCACCGATATAGCCAAATGCATGCTGTCCGCGCTTGGACACTTTGTATGTCGTGGCCAGATCTTTAAAGTTCGATATGACACCTTGACACTCCCAACGCGAGATGGCGGACTCAGTCTCACCGATGTACACAAAAAAGCGAAAGCTCTTTATTTCTGCAAAACTTACAAGCTATGGAAACAGTCACCGACCAGTCTGACCGCTCTTGTCCTGAATGAAATCGCACCGACTGATCTTCAACCGCCAATTGATGTGCACCATATACCGACTGCGCTCTACCACTTCAAGAGTTTTCTCTTAGAGTATAGTTATGTCCATACAACAGTCTCTGAAAAGAATTTGACGACAGTTAAGGCAATCTACAACTCCTTTGTGGCAACTAAATCACGGAATGTTATCGAACAAAAATTTCCAAACTACAACTGGGACGCGACGTGGCAAAACATCCACAGCCCCTACTTACCTTCGCAAGTAAAGGCGACGTGGTACGCTGCCGTCAATAGAAAAATCCCGACGCAGTCCAGGCTTCATGCAATTCATTTGCAGGACTCGCCAATGTGTGTCACGTGTAATCTCATAGACAGCGAAGAACACCGTTTCGTCTGTGGTACCACGAAAGATATATGGGGTTACGCCCGACAGAAACTGTCGAGCATCAAGAGGACCTCACCATCTGCGATAACGCCAGCTGACTTTCTCAACCCTGAAGCAATCCCATTTCCCAGGACAAAGCGGAATGCTGTCAACTGGATAATAGGTCACACAGTGCACTATATTTTTAGTACTGGCGATAAGAACAAAGACGATTTCGTTCTATACCTGACCCTGCAGCACAGCATGATCGCACGCGAACGTAACTACAAGGCGACCTTTGCCAACTTTTTAAGCAAGACCATTGTGTGATATGCGATTCGACACTCGACCCGTCAGTCTTGCCATGACGGGGAACGTAATATTTAAAGAACGCCCGAAACTATACCACGAGACATGAATGCATGTTTAACCTTCTTTCGAAGTAAGGCGAAACCGACTATTCGCTACATCATTGAGGAGCAGCAGAGGACAATAACAGACGAAAGATGTGAAGACAACACTAGAGAAAAAAACAAACACTTTTCGTTTTCTTATATTTTGCACCAACAAAGGAGAAGATTCCTTTTTAATCACTTATTTCTTATTTATTTATTTATTAATCCTAACCAGAAAAGGTACTTTAGTTCGACACTGCTTAACATAGTTGATAGTGTCATCATTTTTTTTTTGCCGTTAACGCCTCACTCACCTAGAAGAAATGGATTGAGTTCTGGTGGAAGAATGGATCCCTTCTGGAAGATCAAAAAAAAAAAAAAAAAAAAAAAAAAAAAAAGTGGTTAAGGAAAACAATAAAAAAAAAAAAAAAAAAACAAAAAAAGAAAAAAAAAAAAAAAAAAAAAAAAAAAGTTGGTTAGAGCGTCGTGCTAATAACGCGAAGGTCGTGGGTTCGATCCCCCCACGGGCCACTACGCTTTTACTACTACGAAAAGGCAGCGCCGATTTCAGCTGGCGAGTGTGATGACCACCCTGCGTGGAAGTTGACAGAGGTTCCGAACCCGACCTGTCGGGAAGCGCTACAGCATTCACTCGCCAATGGCCATAGTGTGCTCAATACACTGGTTCTCAACCGATAAAGAGAAAATGAAAGGAAATGTCCGAATGCCGATGCGTAACAACTTTGGCCCTTGTCAGTACTTGGGCGGGTAAGTGCATCGGAACACAGGCTACTGTTGGCAGTTTTACTTCCTATTTTTCTTTCTCCTTTGTTTTCGGAGCCACAGCCCGATTCGGTCAGGGAGACGCCACCGTGAAATGAAGGGGCGTGCTGTGTGTCTATCGCCTCGCCTCTCCTTATCTCTCTCAGTCGTTTCTCGTGCTTGTTGTTTTGATATAGGCCGATTTGAGAGCGTCAGCTCTCGCGTCAGCCGAGCAAAGTCGAGACAAGTCGAGACACACTACAGGCTGGTCTGCAGCGAGTAACAGGGAGGAAAACAAAACATTAATTTCAAGGCGCGTGGCAAAAGTACCCATACGCGAAATTAAAAGCCTGCTGCGGTGGCCGGGAATCGAACCCGGATCAACTGCTTGGAAGGCAACTATGCTGACCATTACACCACCACCGCACAGGGGAGCGCCCCGGCGCCGCACTGTGTCGGCTTCCCGCCTGTCGGCAGCGGCCGAAGGTGATGGTACCTGGCAGGCGCATTTCGAGGTAGGCTAGGGGAGCACATCCAGACGCATTCGGACAGCATATCCGCGCACATTTCGCATCCTTTGGCAAGAGTCGGCTCTGGCGACGCAAGAGTACGCAGAGGACGGCGTTCTGGCGGCGATTTTAAGCAGTACAGTGCAGGGTTCAGCGTCTGCAGCATCTTCTCGACAGAATGCTATGGCGCTTGACGACAGTCCCACTTTCCCTTAAGACAACTGCTCGGGAAGCAGCTTGAAGTTGATACCGACCGGAGCATCGGTGGTTCAGTGGTAGAATGCTCGCCTGCCACGCGGGCGGCCCGGGTTCGATTCCCGGCCGATGCATCATTTTGCTTTTCCCGCGGTAATGCTGCCGTGTGGCTTGCGCGCTTGACATGCACGATCCACAAGAATGTATAGCTGGATTCCCTTGAGAAGAACCGAGAACGCAGCACTAGCGGGTCCCCACTGGGACGCTCGCATCATGTTCTATAGACTAGCGTCGGCCTGGCCTCACAAGTTGCTGTGTCCAGGTGCCTCCGAGGCACTGAACTTTAACGACAAGGAGTGCTGCCTATCGTTGCAAAAGCTGCAGCAACACCGCAATCAACTGGGCCGGCAATGCACGTGTAGCAAACAGAACACGTTATCCAGGAAGTACAGTGTCTTCACGTCTAACATTCGGTGTGATACTTACCCAGTTTCCAGGACAAACGGTTAACCGGTGCCTCGGTAGCGCAGTAGGCAGCGCGTAAGTCTCATAATCATAAGGTCGTGAGTTCGATCCTCACCCGGGGCATTTAATTTTCTGTGACTGATGGTGGTGCTGTTGCTGGGGCCCCAACTTATTTCTTGTTTGTTATCCACAACGCTTCAGCGGGAAAATGTTTACTTCCTGTTATTGCTACTTACAGCTTCCCTTTTCCTCTTCTCCCAGCAGAGCATGAAGCCAAAAGCATTGCTCTGAGACGTTTGAGGTGCGCGCCTTGCCAGTCAGCATGCGCAAAGATGCTCGTAAAGAGAGATGGGCGCCGACGCGGGACTCGGCACGAAATGCGCCAAGGGACCGTCCGAACCGTTAAAGAGACGCACAGATCCGGTGTGGTCTAGTGGCTAGGATACCTGGCTTTCACCCAGGAGGCCCGGGTTCGATTCCCGGTACCGGAACGGAATTTTTTCCACACTACTCGTGACAAGTTTGAGCTGTCCGAGCTGCCGTTTCCCGTCCTGCTCGCAATATAGCTACTGTTTCGTGACAGTCAGCAGAATATAGACGAGGGAAGCAGACACACGACGGCCATAGAAATGGTGTATGGCTTCATGCCACACGGTTCCAGCGTAGGCCTGAGCAACAGCATCTGTCGAGGCCCGTTAGCTCAGTTGGTTAGAGCGTCGTGCTAATAACGCGAAGGTCGTGGGTTCGATCCCCCCACGGGCCACTACGCTTTTACTACTACGAAAAGGCAGCGCCGATTTCAGCTGGCGAGTGTGATGACCACCCTGCGTGGAAGTTGACAGAGGTTCCGAACCCGACCTGTCGGGAAGCGCTACAGCATTCACTCGCCAATGGCCATAGTGTGCTCAATACACTGGTTCTCAACCGATAAAGAGAAAATGAAAGGAAATGTCCGAATGCCGATGCGTAACAACTTTGGCCCTTGTCAGTACTTGGGCGGGTAAGTGCATCGGAACACAGGCTACTGTTGGCAGTTTTACTTCCTATTTTTCTTTCTCCTTTGTTTTCGGAGCCACAGCCCGATTCGGTCAGGGAGACGCCACCGTGAAATGAAGGGGCGTGCTGTGTGTCTATCGCCTCGCCTCTCCTTATCTCTCTCAGTCGTTTCTCGTGCTTGTTGTTTTGATATAGGCCGATTTGAGAGCGTCAGCTCTCGCGTCAGCCGAGCAAAGTCGAGACAAGTCGAGACACACTACAGGCTGGTCTGCAGCGAGTAACAGGGAGGAAAACAAAACATTAATTTCAAGGCGCGTGGCAAAAGTACCCATACGCGAAATTAAAAGCCTGCTGCGGTGGCCGGGAATCGAACCCGGATCAACTGCTTGGAAGGCAACTATGCTGACCATTACACCACCACCGCACAGGGGAGCGCCCCGGCGCCGCACTGTGTCGGCTTCCCGCCTGTCGGCAGCGGCCGAAGGTGATGGTACCTGGCAGGCGCATTTCGAGGTAGGCTAGGGGAGCACATCCAGACGCATTCGGACAGCATATCCGCGCACATTTCGCATCCTTTGGCAAGAGTCGGCTCTGGCGACGCAAGAGTACGCAGAGGACGGCGTTCTGGCGGCGATTTTAAGCAGTACAGTGCAGGGTTCAGCGTCTGCAGCATCTTCTCGACAGAATGCTATGGCGCTTGACGACAGTCCCACTTTCCCTTAAGACAACTGCTCGGGAAGCAGCTTGAAGTTGATACCGACCGGAGCATCGGTGGTTCAGTGGTAGAATGCTCGCCTGCCACGCGGGCGGCCCGGGTTCGATTCCCGGCCGATGCATCATTTTGCTTTTCCCGCGGTAATGCTGCCGTGTGGCTTGCGCGCTTGACATGCACGATCCACAAGAATGTATAGCTGGATTCCCTTGAGAAGAACCGAGAACGCAGCACTAGCGGGTCCCCACTGGGACGCTCGCATCATGTTCTATAGACTAGCGTCGGCCTGGCCTCACAAGTTGCTGTGTCCAGGTGCCTCCGAGGCACTGAACTTTAACGACAAGGAGTGCTGCCTATCGTTGCAAAAGCTGCAGCAACACCGCAATCAACTGGGCCGGCAATGCACGTGTAGCAAACAGAACACGTTATCCAGGAAGTACAGTGTCTTCACGTCTAACATTCGGTGTGATACTTACCCAGTTTCCAGGACAAACGGTTAACCGGTGCCTCGGTAGCGCAGTAGGCAGCGCGTAAGTCTCATAATCATAAGGTCGTGAGTTCGATCCTCACCCGGGGCATTTAATTTTCTGTGACTGATGGTGGTGCTGTTGCTGGGGCCCCAACTTATTTCTTGTTTGTTATCCACAACGCTTCAGCGGGAAAATGTTTACTTCCTGTTATTGCTACTTACAGCTTCCCTTTTCCTCTTCTCCCAGCAGAGCATGAAGCCAAAAGCATTGCTCTGAGACGTTTGAGGTGCGCGCCTTGCCAGTCAGCATGCGCAAAGATGCTCGTAAAGAGAGATGGGCGCCGACGCGGGACTCGGCACGAAATGCGCCAAGGGACCGTCCGAACCGTTAAAGAGACGCACAGATCCGGTGTGGTCTAGTGGCTAGGATACCTGGCTTTCACCCAGGAGGCCCGGGTTCGATTCCCGGTACCGGAACGGAATTTTTTCCACACTACTCGTGACAAGTTTGAGCTGTCCGAGCTGCCGTTTCCCGTCCTGCTCGCAATATAGCTACTGTTTCGTGACAGTCAGCAGAATATAGACGAGGGAAGCAGACACACGACGGCCATAGAAATGGTGTATGGCTTCATGCCACACGGTTCCAGCGTAGGCCTGAGCAACAGCATCTGTCGAGGCCCGTTAGCTCAGTTGGTTAGAGCGTCGTGCTAATAACGCGAAGGTCGTGGGTTCGATCCCCCCACGGGCCACTACGCTTTTACTACTACGAAAAGGCAGCGCCGATTTCAGCTGGCGAGTGTGATGACCACCCTGCGTGGAAGTTGACAGAGGTTCCGAACCCGACCTGTCGGGAAGCGCTACAGCATTCACTCGCCAATGGCCATAGTGTGCTCAATACACTGGTTCTCAACCGATAAAGAGAAAATGAAAGGAAATGTCCGAATGCCGATGCGTAACAACTTTGGCCCTTGTCAGTACTTGGGCGGGTAAGTGCATCGGAACACAGGCTACTGTTGGCAGTTTTACTTCCTATTTTTCTTTCTCCTTTGTTTTCGGAGCCACAGCCCGATTCGGTCAGGGAGACGCCACCGTGTAATGAAGGGGCGTGCTGTGTGTCTATCGCCTCGCCTCTCCTTATCTCTCTCAGTCGTTTCTCGTGCTTGTTGTTTTGATATAGGCCGATTTGAGAGCGTCAGCTCTCGCGTCAGCCGAGCAAAGTCGAGACAAGTCGAGACACACTACAGGCTGGTCTGCAGCGAGTAACAGGGAGGAAAACAAAACATTAATTTCAAGGCGCGTGGCAAAAGTACCCATACGCGAAATTAAAAGCCTGCTGCGGTGGCCGGGAATCGAACCCGGATCAACTGCTTGGAAGGCAACTATGCTGACCATTACACCACCACCGCACAGGGGAGCGCCCCGGCGCCGCACTGTGTCGGCTTCCCGCCTGTCGGCAGCGGCCGAAGGTGATGGTACCTGGCAGGCGCATTTCGAGGTAGGCTAGGGGAGCACATCCAGACGCATTCGGACAGCATATCCGCGCACATTTCGCATCCTTTGGCAAGAGTCGGCTCTGGCGACGCAAGAGTACGCAGAGGACGGCGTTCTGGCGGCGATTTTAAGCAGTACAGTGCAGGGTTCAGCGTCTGCAGCATCTTCTCGACAGAATGCTATGGCGCTTGACGACAGTCCCACTTTCCCTTAAGACAACTGCTCGGGAAGCAGCTTGAAGTTGATACCGACCGGAGCATCGGTGGTTCAGTGGTAGAATGCTCGCCTGCCACGCGGGCGGCCCGGGTTCGATTCCCGGCCGATGCATCATTTTGCTTTTCCCGCGGTAATGCTGCCGTGTGGCTTGCGCGCTTGACATGCACGATCCACAAGAATGTATAGCTGGATTCCCTTGAGAAGAACCGAGAACGCAGCACTAGCGGGTCCCCACTGGGACGCTCGCATCATGTTCTATAGACTAGCGTCGGCCTGGCCTCACAAGTTGCTGTGTCCAGGTGCCTCCGAGGCACTGAACTTTAACGACAAGGAGTGCTGCCTATCGTTGCAAAAGCTGCAGCAACACCGCAATCAACTGGGCCGGCAATGCACGTGTAGCAAACAGAACACGTTATCCAGGAAGTACAGTGTCTTCACGTCTAACATTCGGTGTGATACTTACCCAGTTTCCAGGACAAACGGTTAACCGGTGCCTCGGTAGCGCAGTAGGCAGCGCGTAAGTCTCATAATCATAAGGTCGTGAGTTCGATCCTCACCCGGGGCATTTAATTTTCTGTGACTGATGGTGGTGCTGTTGCTGGGGCCCCAACTTATTTCTTGTTTGTTATCCACAACGCTTCAGCGGGAAAATGTTTACTTCCTGTTATTGCTACTTACAGCTTCCCTTTTCCTCTTCTCCCAGCAGAGCATGAAGCCAAAAGCATTGCTCTGAGACGTTTGAGGTGCGCGCCTTGCCAGTCAGCATGCGCAAAGATGCTCGTAAAGAGAGATGGGCGCCGACGCGGGACTCGGCACGAAATGCGCCAAGGGACCGTCCGAACCGTTAAAGAGACGCACAGATCCGGTGTGGTCTAGTGGCTAGGATACCTGGCTTTCACCCAGGAGGCCCGGGTTCGATTCCCGGTACCGGAACGGAATTTTTTCCACACTACTCGTGACAAGTTTGAGCTGTCCGAGCTGCCGTTTCCCGTCCTGCTCGCAATATAGCTACTGTTTCGTGACAGTCAGCAGAATATAGACGAGGGAAGCAGACACACGACGGCCATAGAAATGGTGTATGGCTTCATGCCACACGGTTCCAGCGTAGGCCTGAGCAACAGCATCTGTCGAGGCCCGTTAGCTCAGTTGGTTAGAGCGTCGTGCTAATAACGCGAAGGTCGTGGGTTCGATCCCCCCACGGGCCACTACGCTTTTACTACTACGAAAAGGCAGCGCCGATTTCAGCTGGCGAGTGTGATGACCACCCTGCGTGGAAGTTGACAGAGGTTCCGAACCCGACCTGTCGGGAAGCGCTACAGCATTCACTCGCCAATGGCCATAGTGTGCTCAATACACTGGTTCTCAACCGATAAAGAGAAAATGAAAGGAAATGTCCGAATGCCGATGCGTAACAACTTTGGCCCTTGTCAGTACTTGGGCGGGTAAGTGCATCGGAACACAGGCTACTGTTGGCAGTTTTACTTCCTATTTTTCTTTCTCCTTTGTTTTCGGAGCCACAGCCCGATTCGGTCAGGGAGACGCCACCGTGAAATGAAGGGGCGTGCTGTGTGTCTATCGCCTCGCCTCTCCTTATCTCTCTCAGTCGTTTCTCGTGCTTGTTGTTTTGATATAGGCCGATTTGAGAGCGTCAGCTCTCGCGTCAGCCGAGCAAAGTCGAGACAAGTCGAGACACACTACAGGCTGGTCTGCAGCGAGTAACAGGGAGGAAAACAAAACATTAATTTCAAGGCGCGTGGCAAAAGTACCCATACGCGAAATTAAAAGCCTGCTGCGGTGGCCGGGAATCGAACCCGGATCAACTGCTTGGAAGGCAACTATGCTGACCATTACACCACCACCGCACAGGGGAGCGCCCCGGCGCCGCACTGTGTCGGCTTCCCGCCTGTCGGCAGCGGCCGAAGGTGATGGTACCTGGCAGGCGCATTTCGAGGTAGGCTAGGGGAGCACATCCAGACGCATTCGGACAGCATATCCGCGCACATTTCGCATCCTTTGGCAAGAGTCGGCTCTGGCGACGCAAGAGTACGCAGAGGACGGCGTTCTGGCGGCGATTTTAAGCAGTACAGTGCAGGGTTCAGCGTCTGCAGCATCTTCTCGACAGAATGCTATGGCGCTTGACGACAGTCCCACTTTCCCTTAAGACAACTGCTCGGGAAGCAGCTTGAAGTTGATACCGACCGGAGCATCGGTGGTTCAGTGGTAGAATGCTCGCCTGCCACGCGGGCGGCCCGGGTTCGATTCCCGGCCGATGCATCATTTTGCTTTTCCCGCGGTAATGCTGCCGTGTGGCTTGCGCGCTTGACATGCACGATCCACAAGAATGTATAGCTGGATTCCCTTGAGAAGAACCGAGAACGCAGCACTAGCGGGTCCCCACTGGGACGCTCGCATCATGTTCTATAGACTAGCGTCGGCCTGGCCTCACAAGTTGCTGTGTCCAGGTGCCTCCGAGGCACTGAACTTTAACGACAAGGAGTGCTGCCTATCGTTGCAAAAGCTGCAGCAACACCGCAATCAACTGGGCCGGCAATGCACGTGTAGCAAACAGAACACGTTATCCAGGAAGTACAGTGTCTTCACGTCTAACATTCGGTGTGATACTTACCCAGTTTCCAGGACAAACGGTTAACCGGTGCCTCGGTAGCGCAGTAGGCAGCGCGTAAGTCTCATAATCATAAGGTCGTGAGTTCGATCCTCACCCGGGGCATTTAATTTTCTGTGACTGATGGTGGTGCTGTTGCTGGGGCCCCAACTTATTTCTTGTTTGTTATCCACAACGCTTCAGCGGGAAAATGTTTACTTCCTGTTATTGCTACTTACAGCTTCCCTTTTCCTCTTCTCCCAGCAGAGCATGAAGCCAAAAGCATTGCTCTGAGACGTTTGAGGTGCGCGCCTTGCCAGTCAGCATGCGCAAAGATGCTCGTAAAGAGAGATGGGCGCCGACGCGGGACTCGGCACGAAATGCGCCAAGGGACCGTCCGAACCGTTAAAGAGACGCACAGATCCGGTGTGGTCTAGTGGCTAGGATACCTGGCTTTCACCCAGGAGGCCCGGGTTCGATTCCCGGTACCGGAACGGAATTTTTTCCACACTACTCGTGACAAGTTTGAGCTGTCCGAGCTGCCGTTTCCCGTCCTGCTCGCAATATAGCTACTGTTTCGTGACAGTCAGCAGAATATAGACGAGGGAAGCAGACACACGACGGCCATAGAAATGGTGTATGGCTTCATGCCACACGGTTCCAGCGTAGGCCTGAGCAACAGCATCTGTCGAGGCCCGTTAGCTCAGTTGGTTAGAGCGTCGTGCTAATAACGCGAAGGTCGTGGGTTCGATCCCCCCACGGGCCACTACGCTTTTACTACTACGAAAAGGCAGCGCCGATTTCAGCTGGCGAGTGTGATGACCACCCTGCGTGGAAGTTGACAGAGGTTCCGAACCCGACCTGTCGGGAAGCGCTACAGCATTCACTCGCCAATGGCCATAGTGTGCTCAATACACTGGTTCTCAACCGATAAAGAGAAAATGAAAGGAAATGTCCGAATGCCGATGCGTAACAACTTTGGCCCTTGTCAGTACTTGGGCGGGTAAGTGCATCGGAACACAGGCTACTGTTGGCAGTTTTACTTCCTATTTTTCTTTCTCCTTTGTTTTCGGAGCCACAGCCCGATTCGGTCAGGGAGACGCCACCGTGAAATGAAGGGGCGTGCTGTGTGTCTATCGCCTCGCCTCTCCTTATCTCTCTCAGTCGTTTCTCGTGCTTGTTGTTTTGATATAGGCCGATTTGAGAGCGTCAGCTCTCGCGTCAGCCGAGCAAAGTCGAGACAAGTCGAGACACACTACAGGCTGGTCTGCAGCGAGTAACAGGGAGGAAAACAAAACATTAATTTCAAGGCGCGTGGCAAAAGTACCCATACGCGAAATTAAAAGCCTGCTGCGGTGGCCGGGAATCGAACCCGGATCAACTGCTTGGAAGGCAACTATGCTGACCATTACACCACCACCGCACAGGGGAGCGCCCCGGCGCCGCACTGTGTCGGCTTCCCGCCTGTCGGCAGCGGCCGAAGGTGATGGTACCTGGCAGGCGCATTTCGAGGTAGGCTAGGGGAGCACATCCAGACGCATTCGGACAGCATATCCGCGCACATTTCGCATCCTTTGGCAAGAGTCGGCTCTGGCGACGCAAGAGTACGCAGAGGACGGCGTTCTGGCGGCGATTTTAAGCAGTACAGTGCAGGGTTCAGCGTCTGCAGCATCTTCTCGACAGAATGCTATGGCGCTTGACGACAGTCCCACTTTCCCTTAAGACAACTGCTCGGGAAGCAGCTTGAAGTTGATACCGACCGGAGCATCGGTGGTTCAGTGGTAGAATGCTCGCCTGCCACGCGGGCGGCCCGGGTTCGATTCCCGGCCGATGCATCATTTTGCTTTTCCCGCGGTAATGCTGCCGTGTGGCTTGCGCGCTTGACATGCACGATCCACAAGAATGTATAGCTGGATTCCCTTGAGAAGAACCGAGAACGCAGCACTAGCGGGTCCCCACTGGGACGCTCGCATCATGTTCTATAGACTAGCGTCGGCCTGGCCTCACAAGTTGCTGTGTCCAGGTGCCTCCGAGGCACTGAACTTTAACGACAAGGAGTGCTGCCTATCGTTGCAAAAGCTGCAGCAACACCGCAATCAACTGGGCCGGCAATGCACGTGTAGCAAACAGAACACGTTATCCAGGAAGTACAGTGTCTTCACGTCTAACATTCGGTGTGATACTTACCCAGTTTCCAGGACAAACGGTTAACCGGTGCCTCGGTAGCGCAGTAGGCAGCGCGTAAGTCTCATAATCATAAGGTCGTGAGTTCGATCCTCACCCGGGGCATTTAATTTTCTGTGACTGATGGTGGTGCTGTTGCTGGGGCCCCAACTTATTTCTTGTTTGTTATCCACAACGCTTCAGCGGGAAAATGTTTACTTCCTGTTATTGCTACTTACAGCTTCCCTTTTCCTCTTCTCCCAGCAGAGCATGAAGCCAAAAGCATTGCTCTGAGACGTTTGAGGTGCGCGCCTTGCCAGTCAGCATGCGCAAAGATGCTCGTAAAGAGAGATGGGCGCCGACGCGGGACTCGGCACGAAATGCGCCAAGGGACCGTCCGAACCGTTAAAGAGACGCACAGATCCGGTGTGGTCTAGTGGCTAGGATACCTGGCTTTCACCCAGGAGGCCCGGGTTCGATTCCCGGTACCGGAACGGAATTTTTTCCACACTACTCGTGACAAGTTTGAGCTGTCCGAGCTGCCGTTTCCCGTCCTGCTCGCAATATAGCTACTGTTTCGTGACAGTCAGCAGAATATAGACGAGGGAAGCAGACACACGACGGCCATAGAAATGGTGTATGGCTTCATGCCACACGGTTCCAGCGTAGGCCTGAGCAACAGCATCTGTCGAGGCCCGTTAGCTCAGTTGGTTAGAGCGTCGTGCTAATAACGCGAAGGTCGTGGGTTCGATCCCCCCACGGGCCACTACGCTTTTACTACTACGAAAAGGCAGCGCCGATTTCAGCTGGCGAGTGTGATGACCACCCTGCGTGGAAGTTGACAGAGGTTCCGAACCCGACCTGTCGGGAAGCGCTACAGCATTCACTCGCCAATGGCCATAGTGTGCTCAATACACTGGTTCTCAACCGATAAAGAGAAAATGAAAGGAAATGTCCGAATGCCGATGCGTAACAACTTTGGCCCTTGTCAGTACTTGGGCGGGTAAGTGCATCGGAACACAGGCTACTGTTGGCAGTTTTACTTCCTATTTTTCTTTCTCCTTTGTTTTCGGAGCCACAGCCCGATTCGGTCAGGGAGACGCCACCGTGAAATGAAGGGGCGTGCTGTGTGTCTATCGCCTCGCCTCTCCTTATCTCTCTCAGTCGTTTCTCGTGCTTGTTGTTTTGATATAGGCCGATTTGAGAGCGTCAGCTCTCGCGTCAGCCGAGCAAAGTCGAGACAAGTCGAGACACACTACAGGCTGGTCTGCAGCGAGTAACAGGGAGGAAAACAAAACATTAATTTCAAGGCGCGTGGCAAAAGTACCCATACGCGAAATTAAAAGCCTGCTGCGGTGGCCGGGAATCGAACCCGGATCAACTGCTTGGAAGGCAACTATGCTGACCATTACACCACCACCGCACAGGGGAGCGCCCCGGCGCCGCACTGTGTCGGCTTCCCGCCTGTCGGCAGCGGCCGAAGGTGATGGTACCTGGCAGGCGCATTTCGAGGTAGGCTAGGGGAGCACATCCAGACGCATTCGGACAGCATATCCGCGCACATTTCGCATCCTTTGGCAAGAGTCGGCTCTGGCGACGCAAGAGTACGCAGAGGACGGCGTTCTGGCGGCGATTTTAAGCAGTACAGTGCAGGGTTCAGCGTCTGCAGCATCTTCTCGACAGAATGCTATGGCGCTTGACGACAGTCCCACTTTCCCTTAAGACAACTGCTCGGGAAGCAGCTTGAAGTTGATACCGACCGGAGCATCGGTGGTTCAGTGGTAGAATGCTCGCCTGCCACGCGGGCGGCCCGGGTTCGATTCCCGGCCGATGCATCATTTTGCTTTTCCCGCGGTAATGCTGCCGTGTGGCTTGCGCGCTTGACATGCACGATCCACAAGAATGTATAGCTGGATTCCCTTGAGAAGAACCGAGAACGCAGCACTAGCGGGTCCCCACTGGGACGCTCGCATCATGTTCTATAGACTAGCGTCGGCCTGGCCTCACAAGTTGCTGTGTCCAGGTGCCTCCGAGGCACTGAACTTTAACGACAAGGAGTGCTGCCTATCGTTGCAAAAGCTGCAGCAACACCGCAATCAACTGGGCCGGCAATGCACGTGTAGCAAACAGAACACGTTATCCAGGAAGTACAGTGTCTTCACGTCTAACATTCGGTGTGATACTTACCCAGTTTCCAGGACAAACGGTTAACCGGTGCCTCGGTAGCGCAGTAGGCAGCGCGTAAGTCTCATAATCATAAGGTCGTGAGTTCGATCCTCACCCGGGGCATTTAATTTTCTGTGACTGATGGTGGTGCTGTTGCTGGGGCCCCAACTTATTTCTTGTTTGTTATCCACAACGCTTCAGCGGGAAAATGTTTACTTCCTGTTATTGCTACTTACAGCTTCCCTTTTCCTCTTCTCCCAGCAGAGCATGAAGCCAAAAGCATTGCTCTGAGACGTTTGAGGTGCGCGCCTTGCCAGTCAGCATGCGCAAAGATGCTCGTAAAGAGAGATGGGCGCCGACGCGGGACTCGGCACGAAATGCGCCAAGGGACCGTCCGAACCGTTAAAGAGACGCACAGATCCGGTGTGGTCTAGTGGCTAGGATACCTGGCTTTCACCCAGGAGGCCCGGGTTCGATTCCCGGTACCGGAACGGAATTTTTTCCACACTACTCGTGACAAGTTTGAGCTGTCCGAGCTGCCGTTTCCCGTCCTGCTCGCAATATAGCTACTGTTTCGTGACAGTCAGCAGAATATAGACGAGGGAAGCAGACACACGACGGCCATAGAAATGGTGTATGGCTTCATGCCACACGGTTCCAGCGTAGGCCTGAGCAACAGCATCTGTCGAGGCCCGTTAGCTCAGTTGGTTAGAGCGTCGTGCTAATAACGCGAAGGTCGTGGGTTCGATCCCCCCACGGGCCACTACGCTTTTACTACTACGAAAAGGCAGCGCCGATTTCAGCTGGCGAGTGTGATGACCACCCTGCGTGGAAGTTGACAGAGGTTCCGAACCCGACCTGTCGGGAAGCGCTACAGCATTCACTCGCCAATGGCCATAGTGTGCTCAATACACTGGTTCTCAACCGATAAAGAGAAAATGAAAGGAAATGTCCGAATGCCGATGCGTAACAACTTTGGCCCTTGTCAGCACTTGGGCGGGTAAGTGCATCGGAACACAGGCTACTGTTGGCAGTTTTACTTCCTATTTTTCTTTCTCCTTTGTTTTCGGAGCCACAGCCCGATTCGGTCAGGGAGACGCCACCGTGAAATGAAGGGGCGTGCTGTGTGTCTATCGCCTCGCCTCTCCTTATCTCTCTCAGTCGTTTCTCGTGCTTGTTGTTTTGATATAGGCCGATTTGAGAGCGTCAGCTCTCGCGTCAGCCGAGCAAAGTCGAGACAAGTCGAGACACACTACAGGCTGGTCTGCAGCGAGTAACAGGGAGGAAAACAAAACATTAATTTCAAGGCGCGTGGCAAAAGTACCCATACGCGAAATTAAAAGCCTGCTGCGGTGGCCGGGAATCGAACCCGGATCAACTGCTTGGAAGGCAACTATGCTGACCATTACACCACCACCGCACAGGGGAGCGCCCCGGCGCCGCACTGTGTCGGCTTCCCGCCTGTCGGCAGCGGCCGAAGGTGATGGTACCTGGCAGGCGCATTTCGAGGTAGGCTAGGGGAGCACATCCAGACGCATTCGGACAGCATATCCGCGCACATTTCGCATCCTTTGGCAAGAGTCGGCTCTGGCGACGCAAGAGTACGCAGAGGACGGCGTTCTGGCGGCGATTTTAAGCAGTACAGTGCAGGGTTCAGCGTCTGCAGCATCTTCTCGACAGAATGCTATGGCGCTTGACGACAGTCCCACTTTCCCTTAAGACAACTGCTCGGGAAGCAGCTTGAAGTTGATACCGACCGGAGCATCGGTGGTTCAGTGGTAGAATGCTCGCCTGCCACGCGGGCGGCCCGGGTTCGATTCCCGGCCGATGCATCATTTTGCTTTTCCCGCGGTAATGCTGCCGTGTGGCTTGCGCGCTTGACATGCACGATCCACAAGAATGTATAGCTGGATTCCCTTGAGAAGAACCGAGAACGCAGCACTAGCGGGTCCCCACTGGGACGCTCGCATCATGTTCTATAGACTAGCGTCGGCCTGGCCTCACAAGTTGCTGTGTCCAGGTGCCTCCGAGGCACTGAACTTTAACGACAAGGAGTGCTGCCTATCGTTGCAAAAGCTGCAGCAACACCGCAATCAACTGGGCCGGCAATGCACGTGTAGCAAACAGAACACGTTATCCAGGAAGTACAGTGTCTTCACGTCTAACATTCGGTGTGATACTTACCCAGTTTCCAGGACAAACGGTTAACCGGTGCCTCGGTAGCGCAGTAGGCAGCGCGTAAGTCTCATAATCATAAGGTCGTGAGTTCGATCCTCACCCGGGGCATTTAATTTTCTGTGACTGATGGTGGTGCTGTTGCTGGGGCCCCAACTTATTTCTTGTTTGTTATCCACAACGCTTCAGCGGGAAAATGTTTACTTCCTGTTATTGCTACTTACAGCTTCCCTTTTCCTCTTCTCCCAGCAGAGCATGAAGCCAAAAGCATTGCTCTGAGACGTTTGAGGTGCGCGCCTTGCCAGTCAGCATGCGCAAAGATGCTCGTAAAGAGAGATGGGCGCCGACGCGGGACTCGGCACGAAATGCGCCAAGGGACCGTCCGAACCGTTAAAGAGACGCACAGATCCGGTGTGGTCTAGTGGCTAGGATACCTGGCTTTCACCCAGGAGGCCCGGGTTCGATTCCCGGTACCGGAACGGAATTTTTTCCACACTACTCGTGACAAGTTTGAGCTGTCCGAGCTGCCGTTTCCCGTCCTGCTCGCAATATAGCTACTGTTTCGTGACAGTCAGCAGAATATAGACGAGGGAAGCAGACACACGACGGCCATAGAAATGGTGTATGGCTTCATGCCACACGGTTCCAGCGTAGGCCTGAGCAACAGCATCTGTCGAGGCCCGTTAGCTCAGTTGGTTAGAGCGTCGTGCTAATAACGCGAAGGTCGTGGGTTCGATCCCCCCACGGGCCACTACGCTTTTACTACTACGAAAAGGCAGCGCCGATTTCAGCTGGCGAGTGTGATGACCACCCTGCGTGGAAGTTGACAGAGGTTCCGAACCCGACCTGTCGGGAAGCGCTACAGCATTCACTCGCCAATGGCCATAGTGTGCTCAATACACTGGTTCTCAACCGATAAAGAGAAAATGAAAGGAAATGTCCGAATGCCGATGCGTAACAACTTTGGCCCTTGTCAGCACTTGGGCGGGTAAGTGCATCGGAACACAGGCTACTGTTGGCAGTTTTACTTCCTATTTTTCTTTCTCCTTTGTTTTCGGAGCCACAGCCCGATTCGGTCAGGGAGACGCCACCGTGAAATGAAGGGGCGTGCTGTGTGTCTATCGCCTCGCCTCTCCTTATCTCTCTCAGTCGTTTCTCGTGCTTGTTGTTTTGATATAGGCCGATTTGAGAGCGTCAGCTCTCGCGTCAGCCGAGCAAAGTCGAGACAAGTCGAGACACACTACAGGCTGGTCTGCAGCGAGTAACAGGGAGGAAAACAAAACATTAATTTCAAGGCGCGTGGCAAAAGTACCCATACGCGAAATTAAAAGCCTGCTGCGGTGGCCGGGAATCGAACCCGGATCAACTGCTTGGAAGGCAACTATGCTGACCATTACACCACCACCGCACAGGGGAGCGCCCCGGCGCCGCACTGTGTCGGCTTCCCGCCTGTCGGCAGCGGCCGAAGGTGATGGTACCTGGCAGGCGCATTTCGAGGTAGGCTAGGGGAGCACATCCAGACGCATTCGGACAGCATATCCGCGCACATTTCGCATCCTTTGGCAAGAGTCGGCTCTGGCGACGCAAGAGTACGCAGAGGACGGCGTTCTGGCGGCGATTTTAAGCAGTACAGTGCAGGGTTCAGCGTCTGCAGCATCTTCTCGACAGAATGCTATGGCGCTTGACGACAGTCCCACTTTCCCTTAAGACAACTGCTCGGGAAGCAGCTTGAAGTTGATACCGACCGGAGCATCGGTGGTTCAGTGGTAGAATGCTCGCCTGCCACGCGGGCGGCCCGGGTTCGATTCCCGGCCGATGCATCATTTTGCTTTTCCCGCGGTAATGCTGCCGTGTGGCTTGCGCGCTTGACATGCACGATCCACAAGAATGTATAGCTGGATTCCCTTGAGAAGAACCGAGAACGCAGCACTAGCGGGTCCCCACTGGGACGCTCGCATCATGTTCTATAGACTAGCGTCGGCCTGGCCTCACAAGTTGCTGTGTCCAGGTGCCTCCGAGGCACTGAACTTTAACGACAAGGAGTGCTGCCTATCGTTGCAAAAGCTGCAGCAACACCGCAATCAACTGGGCCGGCAATGCACGTGTAGCAAACAGAACACGTTATCCAGGAAGTACAGTGTCTTCACGTCTAACATTCGGTGTGATACTTACCCAGTTTCCAGGACAAACGGTTAACCGGTGCCTCGGTAGCGCAGTAGGCAGCGCGTAAGTCTCATAATCATAAGGTCGTGAGTTCGATCCTCACCCGGGGCATTTAATTTTCTGTGACTGATGGTGGTGCTGTTGCTGGGGCCCCAACTTATTTCTTGTTTGTTATCCACAACGCTTCAGCGGGAAAATGTTTACTTCCTGTTATTGCTACTTACAGCTTCCCTTTTCCTCTTCTCCCAGCAGAGCATGAAGCCAAAAGCATTGCTCTGAGACGTTTGAGGTGCGCGCCTTGCCAGTCAGCATGCGCAAAGATGCTCGTAAAGAGAGATGGGCGCCGACGCGGGACTCGGCACGAAATGCGCCAAGGGACCGTCCGAACCGTTAAAGAGACGCACAGATCCGGTGTGGTCTAGTGGCTAGGATACCTGGCTTTCACCCAGGAGGCCCGGGTTCGATTCCCGGTACCGGAACGGAATTTTTTCCACACTACTCGTGACAAGTTTGAGCTGTCCGAGCTGCCGTTTCCCGTCCTGCTCGCAATATAGCTACTGTTTCGTGACAGTCAGCAGAATATAGACGAGGGAAGCAGACACACGACGGCCATAGAAATGGTGTATGGCTTCATGCCACACGGTTCCAGCGTAGGCCTGAGCAACTGCATCTGTCGAGGCCCGTTAGCTCAGTTGGTTAGAGCGTCGTGCTAATAACGCGAAGGTCGTGGGTTCGATCCCCCCACGGGCCACTACGCTTTTACTACTACGAAAAGGCAGCGCCGATTTCAGCTGGCGAGTGTGATGACCACCCTGCGTGGAAGTTGACAGAGGTTCCGAACCCGACCTGTCGGGAAGCGCTACAGCATTCACTCGCCAATGGCCATAGTGTGCTCAATACACTGGTTCTCAACCGATAAAGAGAAAATGAAAGGAAATGTCCGAATGCCGATGCGTAACAACTTTGGCCCTTGTCAGTACTTGGGCGGGTAAGTGCATCGGAACACAGGCTACTGTTGGCAGTTTTACTTCCTATTTTTCTTTCTCCTTTGTTTTCGGAGCCACAGCCCGATTCGGTCAGGGAGACGCCACCGTGAAATGAAGGGGCGTGCTGTGTGTCTATCGCCTCGCCTCTCCTTATCTCTCTCAGTCGTTTCTCGTGCTTGTTGTTTTGATATAGGCCGATTTGAGAGCGTCAGCTCTCGCGTCAGCCGAGCAAAGTCGAGACAAGTCGAGACACACTACAGGCTGGTCTGCAGCGAGTAACAGGGAGGAAAACAAAACATTAATTTCAAGGCGCGTGGCAAAAGTACCCATACGCGAAATTAAAAGCCTGCTGCGGTGGCCGGGAATCGAACCCGGATCAACTGCTTGGAAGGCAACTATGCTGACCATTACACCACCACCGCACAGGGGAGCGCCCCGGCGCCGCACTGTGTCGGCTTCCCGCCTGTCGGCAGCGGCCGAAGGTGATGGTACCTGGCAGGCGCATTTCGAGGTAGGCTAGGGGAGCACATCCAGACGCATTCGGACAGCATATCCGCGCACATTTCGCATCCTTTGGCAAGAGTCGGCTCTGGCGACGCAAGAGTACGCAGAGGACGGCGTTCTGGCGGCGATTTTAAGCAGTACAGTGCAGGGTTCAGCGTCTGCAGCATCTTCTCGACAGAATGCTATGGCGCTTGACGACAGTCCCACTTTCCCTTAAGACAACTGCTCGGGAAGCAGCTTGAAGTTGATACCGACCGGAGCATCGGTGGTTCAGTGGTAGAATGCTCGCCTGCCACGCGGGCGGCCCGGGTTCGATTCCCGGCCGATGCATCATTTTGCTTTTCCCGCGGTAATGCTGCCGTGTGGCTTGCGCGCTTGACATGCACGATCCACAAGAATGTATAGCTGGATTCCCTTGAGAAGAACCGAGAACGCAGCACTAGCGGGTCCCCACTGGGACGCTCGCATCATGTTCTATAGACTAGCGTCGGCCTGGCCTCACAAGTTGCTGTGTCCAGGTGCCTCCGAGGCACTGAACTTTAACGACAAGGAGTGCTGCCTATCGTTGCAAAAGCTGCAGCAACACCGCAATCAACTGGGCCGGCAATGCACGTGTAGCAAACAGAACACGTTATCCAGGAAGTACAGTGTCTTCACGTCTAACATTCGGTGTGATACTTACCCAGTTTCCAGGACAAACGGTTAACCGGTGCCTCGGTAGCGCAGTAGGCAGCGCGTAAGTCTCATAATCATAAGGTCGTGAGTTCGATCCTCACCCGGGGCATTTAATTTTCTGTGACTGATGGTGGTGCTGTTGCTGGGGCCCCAACTTATTTCTTGTTTGTTATCCACAACGCTTCAGCGGGAAAATGTTTACTTCCTGTTATTGCTACTTACAGCTTCCCTTTTCCTCTTCTCCCAGCAGAGCATGAAGCCAAAAGCATTGCTCTGAGACGTTTGAGGTGCGCGCCTTGCCAGTCAGCATGCGCAAAGATGCTCGTAAAGAGAGATGGGCGCCGACGCGGGACTCGGCACGAAATGCGCCAAGGAACCGTCCGAACCGTTAAAGAGACGCACAGATCCGGTGTGGTCTAGTGGCTAGGATACCTGGCTTTCACCCAGGAGGCCCGGGTTCGATTCCCGGTACCGGAACGGAATTTTTTCCACACTACTCGTGACAAGTTTGAGCTGTCCGAGCTGCCGTTTCCCGTCCTGCTCGCAATATAGCTACTGTTTCGTGACAGTCAGCAGAATATAGACGAGGGAAGCAGACACACGACGGCCATAGAAATGGTGTATGGCTTCATGCCACACGGTTCCAGCGTAGGCCTGAGCAACAGCATCTGTCGAGGCCCGTTAGCTCAGTTGGTTAGAGCGTCGTGCTAATAACGCGAAGGTCGTGGGTTCGATCCCCCCACGGGCCACTACGCTTTTACTACTACGAAAAGGCAGCGCCGATTTCAGCTGGCGAGTGTGATGACCACCCTGCGTGGAAGTTGACAGAGGTTCCGAACCCGACCTGTCGGGAAGCGCTACAGCATTCACTCGCCAATGGCCATAGTGTGCTCAATACACTGGTTCTCAACCGATAAAGAGAAAATGAAAGGAAATGTCCGAATGCCGATGCGTAACAACTTTGGCCCTTGTCAGCACTTGGGCGGGTAAGTGCATCGGAACACAGGCTACTGTTGGCAGTTTTACTTCCTATTTTTCTTTCTCCTTTGTTTTCGGAGCCACAGCCCGATTCGGTCAGGGAGACGCCACCGTGAAATGAAGGGGCGTGCTGTGTGTCTATCGCCTCGCCTCTCCTTATCTCTCTCAGTCGTTTCTCGTGCTTGTTGTTTTGATATAGGCCGATTTGAGAGCGTCAGCTCTCGCGTCAGCCGAGCAAAGTCGAGACAAGTCGAGACACACTACAGGCTGGTCTGCAGCGAGTAACAGGGAGGAAAACAAAACATTAATTTCAAGGCGCGTGGCAAAAGTACCCATACGCGAAATTAAAAGCCTGCTGCGGTGGCCGGGAATCGAACCCGGATCAACTGCTTGGAAGGCAACTATGCTGACCATTACACCACCACCGCACAGGGGAGCGCCCCGGCGCCGCACTGTGTCGGCTTCCCGCCTGTCGGCAGCGGCCGAAGGTGATGGTACCTGGCAGGCGCATTTCGAGGTAGGCTAGGGGAGCACATCCAGACGCATTCGGACAGCATATCCGCGCACATTTCGCATCCTTTGGCAAGAGTCGGCTCTGGCGACGCAAGAGTACGCAGAGGACGGCGTTCTGGCGGCGATTTTAAGCAGTACAGTGCAGGGTTCAGCGTCTGCAGCATCTTCTCGACAGAATGCTATGGCGCTTGACGACAGTCCCACTTTCCCTTAAGACAACTGCTCGGGAAGCAGCTTGAAGTTGATACCGACCGGAGCATCGGTGGTTCAGTGGTAGAATGCTCGCCTGCCACGCGGGCGGCCCGGGTTCGATTCCCGGCCGATGCATCATTTTGCTTTTCCCGCGGTAATGCTGCCGTGTGGCTTGCGCGCTTGACATGCACGATCCACAAGAATGTATAGCTGGATTCCCTTGAGAAGAACCGAGAACGCAGCACTAGCGGGTCCCCACTGGGACGCTCGCATCATGTTCTATAGACTAGCGTCGGCCTGGCCTCACAAGTTGCTGTGTCCAGGTGCCTCCGAGGCACTGAACTTTAACGACAAGGAGTGCTGCCTATCGTTGCAAAAGCTGCAGCAACACCGCAATCAACTGGGCCGGCAATGCACGTGTAGCAAACAGAACACGTTATCCAGGAAGTACAGTGTCTTCACGTCTAACATTCGGTGTGATACTTACCCAGTTTCCAGGACAAACGGTTCACCGGTGCCTCGGTAGCGCAGTAGGCAGCGCGTAAGTATCATAATCTTAAGGTCGTGAGTTCGATCCTCACCCGGGGCATTTAATTTTCTGTGACTGATGGTGGTGCTGTTGCTGGGGCCCCAACTTATTTCTTGTTTGTTATCCACAACGCTTCAGCGGGAAAATGTTTACTTCCTGTTATTGCTACTTACAGCTTCCCTTTTCCTCTTCTCCCAGCAGAGCATGAAGCCAAAAGCATTGCTCTGAGACGTTTGAGGTGCGCGCCTTGCCAGTCAGCATGCGCAAAGATGCTCGTAAAGAGAGATGGGCGCCGACGCGGGACTCGGCACGAAATGCGCCAAGGGACCGTCCGAACCGTTAAAGAGACGCACAGATCCGGTGTGGTCTAGTGGCTAGGATACCTGGCTTTCACCCAGGAGGCCCGGGTTCGATTCCCGGTACCGGAACGGAATTTTTTCCACACTACTCGTGACAAGTTTGAGCTGTCCGAGCTGCCGTTTCCCGTCCTGCTCGCAATATAGCTACTGTTTCGTGACAGTCAGCAGAATATAGACGAGGGAAGCAGACACACGACGGCCATAGAAATGGTGTATGGCTTCATGCCACACGGTTCCAGCGTAGGCCTGAGCAACTGCATCTGTCGAGGCCCGTTAGCTCAGTTGGTTAGAGCGTCGTGCTAATAACGCGAAGGTCGTGGGTTCGATCCCCCCACGGGCCACTACGCTTTTACTACTACGAAAAGGCAGCGCCGATTTCAGCTGGCGAGTGTGATGACCACCCTGCGTGGAAGTTGACAGAGGTTCCGAACCCGACCTGTCGGGAAGCGCTACAGCATTCACTCGCCAATGGCCATAGTGTGCTCAATACACTGGTTCTCAACCGATAAAGAGAAAATGAAAGGAAATGTCCGAATGCCGATGCGTAACAACTTTGGCCCTTGTCAGCACTTGGGCGGGTAAGTGCATCGGAACACAGGCTACTGTTGGCAGTTTTACTTCCTATTTTTCTTTCTCCTTTGTTTTCGGAGCCACAGCCCGATTCGGTCAGGGAGACGCCACCGTGAAATGAAGGGGCGTGCTGTGTGTCTATCGCCTCGCCTCTCCTTATCTCTCTCAGTCGTTTCTCGTGCTTGTTGTTTTGATATAGGCCGATTTGAGAGCGTCAGCTCTCGCGTCAGCCGAGCAAAGTCGAGACAAGTCGAGACACACTACAGGCTGGTCTGCAGCGAGTAACAGGGAGGAAAACAAAACATTAATTTCAAGGCGCGTGGCAAAAGTACCCATACGCGAAATTAAAAGCCTGCTGCGGTGGCCGGGAATCGAACCCGGATCAACTGCTTGGAAGGCAACTATGCTGACCATTACACCACCACCGCACAGGGGAGCGCCCCGGCGCCGCACTGTGTCGGCTTCCCGCCTGTCGGCAGCGGCCGAAGGTGATGGTACCTGGCAGGCGCATTTCGAGGTACGCTAGGGGAGCACATCCAGACGCATTCGGACAGCATATCCGCGCACATTTCGCATCCTTTGGCAAGAGTCGGCTCTGGCGACGCAAGAGTACGCAGAGGACGGCGTTCTGGCGGCGATTTTAAGCAGTACAGTGCAGGGTTCAGCGTCTGCAGCATCTTCTCGACAGAATGCTATGGCGCTTGACGACAGTCCCACTTTCCCTTAAGACAACTGCTCGGGAAGCAGCTTGAAGTTGATACCGACCGGAGCATCGGTGGTTCAGTGGTAGAATGCTCGCCTGCCACGCGGGCGGCCCGGGTTCGATTCCCGGCCGATGCATCATTTTGCTTTTCCCGCGGTAATGCTGCCGTGTGGCTTGCGCGCTTGACATGCACGATCCACAAGAATGTATAGCTGGATTCCCTTGAGAAGAACCGAGAACGCAGCACTAGCGGGTCCCCACTGGGACGCTCGCATCATGTTCTATAGACTAGCGTCGGCCTGGCCTCACAAGTTGCTGTGTCCAGGTGCCTCCGAGGCACTGAACTTTAACGACAAGGAGTGCTGCCTATCGTTGCAAAAGCTGCAGCAACACCGCAATCAACTGGGCCGGCAATGCACGTGTAGCAAACAGAACACGTTATCCAGGAAGTACAGTGTCTTCACGTCTAACATTCGGTGTGATACTTACCCAGTTTCCAGGACAAACGGTTCACCGGTGCCTCGGTAGCGCAGTAGGCAGCGCGTAAGTATCATAATCTTAAGGTCGTGAGTTCGATCCTCACCCGGGGCATTTAATTTTCTGTGACTGATGGTGGTGCTGTTGCTGGGGCCCCAACTTATTTCTTGTTTGTTATCCACAACGCTTCAGCGGGAAAATGTTTACTTCCTGTTATTGCTACTTACAGCTTCCCTTTTCCTCTTCTCCCAGCAGAGCATGAAGCCAAAAGCATTGCTCTGAGACGTTTGAGGTGCGCGCCTTGCCAGTCAGCATGCGCAAAGATGCTCGTAAAGAGAGATGGGCGCCGACGCGGGACTCGGCACGAAATGCGCCAAGGGACCGTCCGAACCGTTAAAGAGACGCACAGATCCGGTGTGGTCTAGTGGCTAGGATACCTGGCTTTCACCCAGGAGGCCCGGGTTCGATTCCCGGTACCGGAACGGAATTTTTTCCACACTACTCGTGACAAGTTTGAGCTGTCCGAGCTGCCGTTTCCCGTCCTGCTCGCAATATAGCTACTGTTTCGTGACAGTCAGCAGAATATAGACGAGGGAAGCAGACACACGACGGCCATAGAAATGGTGTATGGCTTCATGCCACACGGTTCCAGCGTAGGCCTGAGCAACTGCATCTGTCGAGGCCCGTTAGCTCAGTTGGTTAGAGCGTCGTGCTAATAACGCGAAGGTCGTGGGTTCGATCCCCCCACGGGCCACTACGCTTTTACTACTACGAAAAGGCAGCGCCGATTTCAGCTGGCGAGTGTGATGACCACCCTGCGTGGAAGTTGACAGAGGTTCCGAACCCGACCTGTCGGGAAGCGCTACAGCATTCACTCGCCAATGGCCATAGTGTGCTCAATACACTGGTTCTCAACCGATAAAGAGAAAATGAAAGGAAATGTCCGAATGCCGATGCGTAACAACTTTGGCCCTTGTCAGCACTTGGGCGGGTAAGTGCATCGGAACACAGGCTACTGTTGGCAGTTTTACTTCCTATTTTTCTTTCTCCTTTGTTTTCGGAGCCACAGCCCGATTCGGTCAGGGAGACGCCACCGTGAAATGAAGGGGCGTGCTGTGTGTCTATCGCCTCGCCTCTCCTTATCTCTCTCAGTCGTTTCTCGTGCTTGTTGTTTTGATATAGGCCGATTTGAGAGCGTCAGCTCTCGCGTCAGCCGAGCAAAGTCGAGACAAGTCGAGACACACTACAGGCTGGTCTGCAGCGAGTAACAGGGAGGAAAACAAAACATTAATTTCAAGGCGCGTGGCAAAAGTACCCATACGCGAAATTAAAAGCCTGCTGCGGTGGCCGGGAATCGAACCCGGATCAACTGCTTGGAAGGCAACTATGCTGACCATTACACCACCACCGCACAGGGGAGCGCCCCGGCGCCGCACTGTGTCGGCTTCCCGCCTGTCGGCAGCGGCCGAAGGTGATGGTACCTGGCAGGCGCATTTCGAGGTACGCTAGGGGAGCACATCCAGACGCATTCGGACAGCATATCCGCGCACATTTCGCATCCTTTGGCAAGAGTCGGCTCTGGCGACGCAAGAGTACGCAGAGGACGGCGTTCTGGCGGCGATTTTAAGCAGTACAGTGCAGGGTTCAGCGTCTGCAGCATCTTCTCGACAGAATGCTATGGCGCTTGACGACAGTCCCACTTTCCCTTAAGACAACTGCTCGGGAAGCAGCTTGAAGTTGATACCGACCGGAGCATCGGTGGTTCAGTGGTAGAATGCTCGCCTGCCACGCGGGCGGCCCGGGTTCGATTCCCGGCCGATGCATCATTTTGCTTTTCCCGCGGTAATGCTGCCGTGTGGCTTGCGCGCTTGACATGCACGATCCACAAGAATGTATAGCTGGATTCCCTTGAGAAGAACCGAGAACGCAGCACTAGCGGGTCCCCACTGGGACGCTCGCATCATGTTCTATAGACTAGCGTCGGCCTGGCCTCACAAGTTGCTGTGTCCAGGTGCCTCCGAGGCACTGAACTTTAACGACAAGGAGTGCTGCCTATCGTTGCAAAAGCTGCAGCAACACCGCAATCAACTGGGCCGGCAATGCACGTGTAGCAAACAGAACACGTTATCCAGGAAGTACAGTGTCTTCACGTCTAACATTCGGTGTGATACTTACCCAGTTTCCAGGACAAACGGTTCACCGGTGCCTCGGTAGCGCAGTAGGCAGCGCGTAAGTATCATAATCTTAAGGTCGTGAGTTCGATCCTCACCCGGGGCATTTAATTTTCTGTGACTGATGGTGGTGCTGTTGCTGGGGCCCCAACTTATTTCTTGTTTGTTATCCACAACGCTTCAGCGGGAAAATGTTTACTTCCTGTTATTGCTACTTACAGCTTCCCTTTTCCTCTTCTCCCAGCAGAGCATGAAGCCAAAAGCATTGCTCTGAGACGTTTGAGGTGCGCGCCTTGCCAGTCAGCATGCGCAAAGATGCTCGTAAAGAGAGATGGGCGCCGACGCGGGACTCGGCACGAAATGCGCCAAGGGACCGTCCGAACCGTTAAAGAGACGCACAGATCCGGTGTGGTCTAGTGGCTAGGATACCTGGCTTTCACCCAGGAGGCCCGGGTTCGATTCCCGGTACCGGAACGGAATTTTTTCCACACTACTCGTGACAAGTTTGAGCTGTCCGAGCTGCCGTTTCCCGTCCTGCTCGCAATATAGCTACTGTTTCGTGACAGTCAGCAGAATATAGACGAGGGAAGCAGACACACGACGGCCATAGAAATGGTGTATGGCTTCATGCCACACGGTTCCAGCGTAGGCCTGAGCAACTGCATCTGTCGAGGCCCGTTAGCTCAGTTGGTTAGAGCGTCGTGCTAATAACGCGAAGGTCGTGGGTTCGATCCCCCCACGGGCCACTACGCTTTTACTACTACGAAAAGGCAGCGCCGATTTCAGCTGGCGAGTGTGATGACCACCCTGCGTGGAAGTTGACAGAGGTTCCGAACCCGACCTGTCGGGAAGCGCTACAGCATTCACTCGCCAATGGCCATAGTGTGCTCAATACACTGGTTCTCAACCGATAAAGAGAAAATGAAAGGAAATGTCCGAATGCCGATGCGTAACAACTTTGGCCCTTGTCAGCACTTGGGCGGGTAAGTGCATCGGAACACAGGCTACTGTTGGCAGTTTTACTTCCTATTTTTCTTTCTCCTTTGTTTTCGGAGCCACAGCCCGATTCGGTCAGGGAGACGCCACCGTGAAATGAAGGGGCGTGCTGTGTGTCTATCGCCTCGCCTCTCCTTATCTCTCTCAGTCGTTTCTCGTGCTTGTTGTTTTGATATAGGCCGATTTGAGAGCGTCAGCTCTCGCGTCAGCCGAGCAAAGTCGAGACAAGTCGAGACACACTACAGGCTGGTCTGCAGCGAGTAACAGGGAGGAAAACAAAACATTAATTTCAAGGCGCGTGGCAAAAGTACCCATACGCGAAATTAAAAGCCTGCTGCGGTGGCCGGGAATCGAACCCGGATCAACTGCTTGGAAGGCAACTATGCTGACCATTACACCACCACCGCACAGGGGAGCGCCCCGGCGCCGCACTGTGTCGGCTTCCCGCCTGTCGGCAGCGGCCGAAGGTGATGGTACCTGGCAGGCGCATTTCGAGGTAGGCTAGGGGAGCACATCCAGACGCATTCGGACAGCATATCCGCGCACATTTCGCATCCTTTGGCAAGAGTCGGCTCTGGCGACGCAAGAGTACGCAGAGGACGGCGTTCTGGCGGCGATTTTAAGCAGTACAGTGCAGGGTTCAGCGTCTGCAGCATCTTCTCGACAGAATGCTATGGCGCTTGACGACAGTCCCACTTTCCCTTAAGACAACTGCTCGGGAAGCAGCTTGAAGTTGATACCGACCGGAGCATCGGTGGTTCAGTGGTAGAATGCTCGCCTGCCACGCGGGCGGCCCGGGTTCGATTCCCGGCCGATGCATCATTTTGCTTTTCCCGCGGTAATGCTGCCGTGTGGCTTGCGCGCTTGACATGCACGATCCACAAGAATGTATAGCTGGATTCCCTTGAGAAGAACCGAGAACGCAGCACTAGCGGGTCCCCACTGGGACGCTCGCATCATGTTCTATAGACTAGCGTCGGCCTGGCCTCACAAGTTGCTGTGTCCAGGTGCCTCCGAGGCACTGAACTTTAACGACAAGGAGTGCTGCCTATCGTTGCAAAAGCTGCAGCAACACCGCAATCAACTGGGCCGGCAATGCACGTGTAGCAAACAGAACACGTTATCCAGGAAGTACAGTGTCTTCACGTCTAACATTCGGTGTGATACTTACCCAGTTTCCAGGACAAACGGTTCACCGGTGCCTCGGTAGCGCAGTAGGCAGCGCGTAAGTATCATAATCTTAAGGTCGTGAGTTCGATCCTCACCCGGGGCATTTAATTTTCTGTGACTGATGGTGGTGCTGTTGCTGGGGCCCCAACTTATTTCTTGTTTGTTATCCACAACGCTTCAGCGGGAAAATGTTTACTTCCTGTTATTGCTACTTACAGCTTCCCTTTTCCTCTTCTCCCAGCAGAGCATGAAGCCAAAAGCATTGCTCTGAGACGTTTGAGGTGCGCGCCTTGCCAGTCAGCATGCGCAAAGATGCTCGTAAAGAGAGATGGGCGCCGACGCGGGACTCGGCACGAAATGCGCCAAGGGACCGTCCGAACCGTTAAAGAGACGCACAGATCCGGTGTGGTCTAGTGGCTAGGATACCTGGCTTTCACCCAGGAGGCCCGGGTTCGATTCCCGGTACCGGAACGGAATTTTTTCCACACTACTCGTGACAAGTTTGAGCTGTCCGAGCTGCCGTTTCCCGTCCTGCTCGCAATATAGCTACTGTTTCGTGACAGTCAGCAGAATATAGACGAGGGAAGCAGACACACGACGGCCATAGAAATGGTGTATGGCTTCATGCCACACGGTTCCAGCGTAGGCCTGAGCAACTGCATCTGTCGAGGCCCGTTAGCTCAGTTGGTTAGAGCGTCGTGCTAATAACGCGAAGGTCGTGGGTTCGATCCCCCCACGGGCCACTACGCTTTTACTACTACGAAAAGGCAGCGCCGATTTCAGCTGGCGAGTGTGATGACCACCCTGCGTGGAAGTTGACAGAGGTTCCGAACCCGACCTGTCGGGAAGCGCTACAGCATTCACTCGCCAATGGCCATAGTGTGCTCAATACACTGGTTCTCAACCGATAAAGAGAAAATGAAAGGAAATGTCCGAATGCCGATGCGTAACAACTTTGGCCCTTGTCAGTACTTGGGCGGGTAAGTGCATCGGAACACAGGCTACTGTTGGCAGTTTTACTTCCTATTTTTCTTTCTCCTTTGTTTTCGGAGCCACAGCCCGATTCGGTCAGGGAGACGCCACCGTGAAATGAAGGGGCGTGCTGTGTGTCTATCGCCTCGCCTCTCCTTATCTCTCTCAGTCGTTTCTCGTGCTTGTTGTTTTGATATAGGCCGATTTGAGAGCGTCAGCTCTCGCGTCAGCCGAGCAAAGTCGAGACAAGTCGAGACACACTACAGGCTGGTCTGCAGCGAGTAACAGGGAGGAAAACAAAACATTAATTTCAAGGCGCGTGGCAAAAGTACCCATACGCGAAATTAAAAGCCTGCTGCGGTGGCCGGGAATCGAACCCGGATCAACTGCTTGGAAGGCAACTATGCTGACCATTACACCACCACCGCACAGGGGAGCGCCCCGGCGCCGCACTGTGTCGGCTTCCCGCCTGTCGGCAGCGGCCGAAGGTGATGGTACCTGGCAGGCGCATTTCGAGGTACGCTAGGGGAGCACATCCAGACGCATTCGGACAGCATATCCGCGCACATTTCGCATCCTTTGGCAAGAGTCGGCTCTGGCGACGCAAGAGTACGCAGAGGACGGCGTTCTGGCGGCGATTTTAAGCAGTACAGTGCAGGGTTCAGCGTCTGCAGCATCTTCTCGACAGAATGCTATGGCGCTTGACGACAGTCCCACTTTCCCTTAAGACAACTGCTCGGGAAGCAGCTTGAAGTTGATACCGACCGGAGCATCGGTGGTTCAGTGGTAGAATGCTCGCCTGCCACGCGGGCGGCCCGGGTTCGATTCCCGGCCGATGCATCATTTTGCTTTTCCCGCGGTAATGCTGCCGTGTGGCTTGCGCGCTTGACATGCACGATCCACAAGAATGTATAGCTGGATTCCCTTGAGAAGAACCGAGAACGCAGCACTAGCGGGTCCCCACTGGGACGCTCGCATCATGTTCTATAGACTAGCGTCGGCCTGGCCTCACAAGTTGCTGTGTCCAGGTGCCTCCGAGGCACTGAACTTTAACGACAAGGAGTGCTGCCTATCGTTGCAAAAGCTGCAGCAACACCGCAATCAACTGGGCCGGCAATGCACGTGTAGCAAACAGAACACGTTATCCAGGAAGTACAGTGTCTTCACGTCTAACATTCGGTGTGATACTTACCCAGTTTCCAGGACAAACGGTTAACCGGTGCCTCGGTAGCGCAGTAGGCAGCGCGTAAGTCTCATAATCATAAGGTCGTGAGTTCGATCCTCACCCGGGGCATTTAATTTTCTGTGACTGATGGTGGTGCTGTTGCTGGGGCCCCAACTTATTTCTTGTTTGTTATCCACAACGCTTCAGCGGGAAAATGTTTACTTCCTGTTATTGCTACTTACAGCTTCCCTTTTCCTCTTCTCCCAGCAGAGCATGAAGCCAAAAGCATTGCTCTGAGACGTTTGAGGTGCGCGCCTTGCCAGTCAGCATGCGCAAAGATGCTCGTAAAGAGAGATGGGCGCCGACGCGGGACTCGGCACGAAATGCGCCAAGGGACCGTCCGAACCGTTAAAGAGACGCACAGATCCGGTGTGGTCTAGTGGCTAGGATACCTGGCTTTCACCCAGGAGGCCCGGGTTCGATTCCCGGTACCGGAACGGAATTTTTTCCACACTACTCGTGACAAGTTTGAGCTGTCCGAGCTGCCGTTTCCCGTCCTGCTCGCAATATAGCTACTGTTTCGTGACAGTCAGCAGAATATAGACGAGGGAAGCAGACACACGACGGCCATAGAAATGGTGTATGGCTTCATGCCACACGGTTCCAGCGTAGGCCTGAGCAACTGCATCTGTCGAGGCCCGTTAGCTCAGTTGGTTAGAGCGTCGTGCTAATAACGCGAAGGTCGTGGGTTCGATCCCCCCACGGGCCACTACGCTTTTACTACTACGAAAAGGCAGCGCCGATTTCAGCTGGCGAGTGTGATGACCACCCTGCGTGGAAGTTGACAGAGGTTCCGAACCCGACCTGTCGGGAAGCGCTACAGCATTCACTCGCCAATGGCCATAGTGTGCTCAATACACTGGTTCTCAACCGATAAAGAGAAAATGAAAGGAAATGTCCGAATGCCGATGCGTAACAACTTTGGCCCTTGTCAGTACTTGGGCGGGTAAGTGCATCGGAACACAGGCTACTGTTGGCAGTTTTACTTCCTATTTTTCTTTCTCCTTTGTTTTCGGAGCCACAGCCCGATTCGGTCAGGGAGACGCCACCGTGAAATGAAGGGGCGTGCTGTGTGTCTATCGCCTCGCCTCTCCTTATCTCTCTCAGTCGTTTCTCGTGCTTGTTGTTTTGATATAGGCCGATTTGAGAGCGTCAGCTCTCGCGTCAGCCGAGCAAAGTCGAGACAAGTCGAGACACACTACAGGCTGGTCTGCAGCGAGTAACAGGGAGGAAAACAAAACATTAATTTCAAGGCGCGTGGCAAAAGTACCCATACGCGAAATTAAAAGCCTGCTGCGGTGGCCGGGAATCGAACCCGGATCAACTGCTTGGAAGGCAACTATGCTGACCATTACACCACCACCGCACAGGGGAGCGCCCCGGCGCCGCACTGTGTCGGCTTCCCGCCTGTCGGCAGCGGCCGAAGGTGATGGTACCTGGCAGGCGCATTTCGAGGTAGGCTAGGGGAGCACATCCAGACGCATTCGGACAGCATATCCGCGCACATTTCGCATCCTTTGGCAAGAGTCGGCTCTGGCGACGCAAGAGTACGCAGAGGACGGCGTTCTGGCGGCGATTTTAAGCAGTACAGTGCAGGGTTCAGCGTCTGCAGCATCTTCTCGACAGAATGCTATGGCGCTTGACGACAGTCCCACTTTCCCTTAAGACAACTGCTCGGGAAGCAGCTTGAAGTTGATACCGACCGGAGCATCGGTGGTTCAGTGGTAGAATGCTCGCCTGCCACGCGGGCGGCCCGGGTTCGATTCCCGGCCGATGCATCATTTTGCTTTTCCCGCGGTAATGCTGCCGTGTGGCTTGCGCGCTTGACATGCACGATCCACAAGAATGTATAGCTGGATTCCCTTGAGAAGAACCGAGAACGCAGCACTAGCGGGTCCCCACTGGGACGCTCGCATCATGTTCTATAGACTAGCGTCGGCCTGGCCTCACAAGTTGCTGTGTCCAGGTGCCTCCGAGGCACTGAACTTTAACGACAAGGAGTGCTGCCTATCGTTGCAAAAGCTGCAGCAACACCGCAATCAACTGGGCCGGCAATGCACGTGTAGCAAACAGAACACGTTATCCAGGAAGTACAGTGTCTTAACGTCTAACATTCGGTGTGATACTTACCCAGTTTCCAGGACAAACGGTTCACCGGTGCCTCGGTAGCGCAGTAGGCAGCGCGTAAGTCTCATAATCTTAAGGTCGTGAGTTCGATCCTCACCCGGGGCATTTAATTTTCTGTGACTGATGGTGGTGCTGTTGCTGGGGCCCCAACTTATTTCTTGTTTGTTATCCACAACGCTTCAGCGGGAAAATGTTTACTTCCTGTTATTGCTACTTACAGCTTCCCTTTTCCTCTTCTCCCAGCAGAGCATGAAGCCAAAAGCATTGCTCTGAGACGTTTGAGGTGCGCGCCTTGCCAGTCAGCATGCGCAAAGATGCTCGTAAAGAGAGATGGGCGCCGACGCGGGACTCGGCACGAAATGCGCCAAGGGACCGTCCGAACCGTTAAAGAGACGCACAGATCCGGTGTGGTCTAGTGGCTAGGATACCTGGCTTTCACCCAGGAGGCCCGGGTTCGATTCCCGGTACCGGAACGGAATTTTTTCCACACTACTCGTGACAAGTTTGAGCTGTCCGAGCTGCCGTTTCCCGTCCTGCTCGCAATATAGCTACTGTTTCGTGACAGTCAGCAGAATATAGACGAGGGAAGCAGACACACGACGGCCATAGAAATGGTGTATGGCTTCATGCCACACGGTTCCAGCGTAGGCCTGAGCAACTGCATCTGTCGAGGCCCGTTAGCTCAGTTGGTTAGAGCGTCGTGCTAATAACGCGAAGGTCGTGGGTTCGATCCCCCCACGGGCCACTACGCTTTTACTACTACGAAAAGGCAGCGCCGATTTCAGCTGGCGAGTGTGATGACCACCCTGCGTGGAAGTTGACAGAGGTTCCGAACCCGACCTGTCGGGAAGCGCTACAGCATTCACTCGCCAATGGCCATAGTGTGCTCAATACACTGGTTCTCAACCGATAAAGAGAAAATGAAAGGAAATGTCCGAATGCCGATGCGTAACAACTTTGGCCCTTGTCAGTACTTGGGCGGGTAAGTGCATCGGAACACAGGCTACTGTTGGCAGTTTTACTTCCTATTTTTCTTTCTCCTTTGTTTTCGGAGCCACAGCCCGATTCGGTCAGGGAGACGCCACCGTGAAATGAAGGGGCGTGCTGTGTGTCTATCGCCTCGCCTCTCCTTATCTCTCTCAGTCGTTTCTCGTGCTTGTTGTTTTGATATAGGCCGATTTGAGAGCGTCAGCTCTCGCGTCAGCCGAGCAAAGTCGAGACAAGTCGAGACACACTACAGGCTGGTCTGCAGCGAGTAACAGGGAGGAAAACAAAACATTAATTTCAAGGCGCGTGGCAAAAGTACCCATACGCGAAATTAAAAGCCTGCTGCGGTGGCCGGGAATCGAACCCGGATCAACTGCTTGGAAGGCAACTATGCTGACCATTACACCACCACCGCACAGGGGAGCGCCCCGGCGCCGCACTGTGTCGGCTTCCCGCCTGTCGGCAGCGGCCGAAGGTGATGGTACCTGGCAGGCGCATTTCGAGGTACGCTAGGGGAGCACATCCAGACGCATTCGGACAGCATATCCGCGCACATTTCGCATCCTTTGGCAAGAGTCGGCTCTGGCGACGCAAGAGTACGCAGAGGACGGCGTTCTGGCGGCGATTTTAAGCAGTACAGTGCAGGGTTCAGCGTCTGCAGCATCTTCTCGACAGAATGCTATGGCGCTTGACGACAGTCCCACTTTCCCTTAAGACAACTGCTCGGGAAGCAGCTTGAAGTTGATACCGACCGGAGCATCGGTGGTTCAGTGGTAGAATGCTCGCCTGCCACGCGGGCGGCCCGGGTTCGATTCCCGGCCGATGCATCATTTTGCTTTTCCCGCGGTAATGCTGCCGTGTGGCTTGCGCGCTTGACATGCACGATCCACAAGAATGTATAGCTGGATTCCCTTGAGAAGAACCGAGAACGCAGCACTAGCGGGTCCCCACTGGGACGCTCGCATCATGTTCTATAGACTAGCGTCGGCCTGGCCTCACAAGTTGCTGTGTCCAGGTGCCTCCGAGGCACTGAACTTTAACGACAAGGAGTGCTGCCTATCGTTGCAAAAGCTGCAGCAACACCGCAATCAACTGGGCCGGCAATGCACGTGTAGCAAACAGAACACGTTATCCAGGAAGTACAGTGTCTTCACGTCTAACATTCGGTGTGATACTTACCCAGTTTCCAGGACAAACGGTTAACCGGTGCCTCGGTAGCGCAGTAGGCAGCGCGTAAGTCTCATAATCATAAGGTCGTGAGTTCGATCCTCACCCGGGGCATTTAATTTTCTGTGACTGATGGTGGTGCTGTTGCTGGGGCCCCAACTTATTTCTTGTTTGTTATCCACAACGCTTCAGCGGGAAAATGTTTACTTCCTGTTATTGCTACTTACAGCTTCCCTTTTCCTCTTCTCCCAGCAGAGCATGAAGCCAAAAGCATTGCTCTGAGACGTTTGAGGTGCGCGCCTTGCCAGTCAGCATGCGCAAAGATGCTCGTAAAGAGAGATGGGCGCCGACGCGGGACTCGGCACGAAATGCGCCAAGGGACCGTCCGAACCGTTAAAGAGACGCACAGATCCGGTGTGGTCTAGTGGCTAGGATACCTGGCTTTCACCCAGGAGGCCCGGGTTCGATTCCCGGTACCGGAACGGAATTTTTTCCACACTACTCGTGACAAGTTTGAGCTGTCCGAGCTGCCGTTTCCCGTCCTGCTCGCAATATAGCTACTGTTTCGTGACAGTCAGCAGAATATAGACGAGGGAAGCAGACACACGACGGCCATAGAAATGGTGTATGGCTTCATGCCACACGGTTCCAGCGTAGGCCTGAGCAACTGCATCTGTCGAGGCCCGTTAGCTCAGTTGGTTAGAGCGTCGTGCTAATAACGCGAAGGTCGTGGGTTCGATCCCCCCACGGGCCACTACGCTTTTACTACTACGAAAAGGCAGCGCCGATTTCAGCTGGCGAGTGTGATGACCACCCTGCGTGGAAGTTGACAGAGGTTCCGAACCCGACCTGTCGGGAAGCGCTACAGCATTCACTCGCCAATGGCCATAGTGTGCTCAATACACTGGTTCTCAACCGATAAAGAGAAAATGAAAGGAAATGTCCGAATGCCGATGCGTAACAACTTTGGCCCTTGTCAGTACTTGGGCGGGTAAGTGCATCGGAACACAGGCTACTGTTGGCAGTTTTACTTCCTATTTTTCTTTCTCCTTTGTTTTCGGAGCCACAGCCCGATTCGGTCAGGGAGACGCCACCGTGAAATGAAGGGGCGTGCTGTGTGTCTATCGCCTCGCCTCTCCTTATCTCTCTCAGTCGTTTCTCGTGCTTGTTGTTTTGATATAGGCCGATTTGAGAGCGTCAGCTCTCGCGTCAGCCGAGCAAAGTCGAGACAAGTCGAGACACACTACAGGCTGGTCTGCAGCGAGTAACAGGGAGGAAAACAAAACATTAATTTCAAGGCGCGTGGCAAAAGTACCCATACGCGAAATTAAAAGCCTGCTGCGGTGGCCGGGAATCGAACCCGGATCAACTGCTTGGAAGGCAACTATGCTGACCATTACACCACCACCGCACAGGGGAGCGCCCCGGCGCCGCACTGTGTCGGCTTCCCGCCTGTCGGCAGCGGCCGAAGGTGATGGTACCTGGCAGGCGCATTTCGAGGTACGCTAGGGGAGCACATCCAGACGCATTCGGACAGCATATCCGCGCACATTTCGCATCCTTTGGCAAGAGTCGGCTCTGGCGACGCAAGAGTACGCAGAGGACGGCGTTCTGGCGGCGATTTTAAGCAGTACAGTGCAGGGTTCAGCGTCTGCAGCATCTTCTCGACAGAATGCTATGGCGCTTGACGACAGTCCCACTTTCCCTTAAGACAACTGCTCGGGAAGCAGCTTGAAGTTGATACCGACCGGAGCATCGGTGGTTCAGTGGTAGAATGCTCGCCTGCCACGCGGGCGGCCCGGGTTCGATTCCCGGCCGATGCATCATTTTGCTTTTCCCGCGGTAATGCTGCCGTGTGGCTTGCGCGCTTGACATGCACGATCCACAAGAATGTATAGCTGGATTCCCTTGAGAAGAACCGAGAACGCAGCACTAGCGGGTCCCCACTGGGACGCTCGCATCATGTTCTATAGACTAGCGTCGGCCTGGCCTCACAAGTTGCTGTGTCCAGGTGCCTCCGAGGCACTGAACTTTAACGACAAGGAGTGCTGCCTATCGTTGCAAAAGCTGCAGCAACACCGCAATCAACTGGGCCGGCAATGCACGTGTAGCAAACAGAACACGTTATCCAGGAAGTACAGTGTCTTCACGTCTAACATTCGGTGTGATACTTACCCAGTTTCCAGGACAAACGGTTAACCGGTGCCTCGGTAGCGCAGTAGGCAGCGCGTAAGTCTCATAATCATAAGGTCGTGAGTTCGATCCTCACCCGGGGCATTTAATTTTCTGTGACTGATGGTGGTGCTGTTGCTGGGGCCCCAACTTATTTCTTGTTTGTTATCCACAACGCTTCAGCGGGAAAATGTTTACTTCCTGTTATTGCTACTTACAGCTTCCCTTTTCCTCTTCTCCCAGCAGAGCATGAAGCCAAAAGCATTGCTCTGAGACGTTTGAGGTGCGCGCCTTGCCAGTCAGCATGCGCAAAGATGCTCGTAAAGAGAGATGGGCGCCGACGCGGGACTCGGCACGAAATGCGCCAAGGGACCGTCCGAACCGTTAAAGAGACGCACAGATCCGGTGTGGTCTAGTGGCTAGGATACCTGGCTTTCACCCAGGAGGCCCGGGTTCGATTCCCGGTACCGGAACGGAATTTTTTCCACACTACTCGTGACAAGTTTGAGCTGTCCGAGCTGCCGTTTCCCGTCCTGCTCGCAATATAGCTACTGTTTCGTGACAGTCAGCAGAATATAGACGAGGGAAGCAGACACACGACGGCCATAGAAATGGTGTATGGCTTCATGCCACACGGTTCCAGCGTAGGCCTGAGCAACTGCATCTGTCGAGGCCCGTTAGCTCAGTTGGTTAGAGCGTCGTGCTAATAACGCGAAGGTCGTGGGTTCGATCCCCCCACGGGCCACTACGCTTTTACTACTACGAAAAGGCAGCGCCGATTTCAGCTGGCGAGTGTGATGACCACCCTGCGTGGAAGTTGACAGAGGTTCCGAACCCGACCTGTCGGGAAGCGCTACAGCATTCACTCGCCAATGGCCATAGTGTGCTCAATACACTGGTTCTCAACCGATAAAGAGAAAATGAAAGGAAATGTCCGAATGCCGATGCGTAACAACTTTGGCCCTTGTCAGTACTTGGGCGGGTAAGTGCATCGGAACACAGGCTACTGTTGGCAGTTTTACTTCCTATTTTTCTTTCTCCTTTGTTTTCGGAGCCACAGCCCGATTCGGTCAGGGAGACGCCACCGTGAAATGAAGGGGCGTGCTGTGTGTCTATCGCCTCGCCTCTCCTTATCTCTCTCAGTCGTTTCTCGTGCTTGTTGTTTTGATATAGGCCGATTTGAGAGCGTCAGCTCTCGCGTCAGCCGAGCAAAGTCGAGACAAGTCGAGACACACTACAGGCTGGTCTGCAGCGAGTAACAGGGAGGAAAACAAAACATTAATTTCAAGGCGCGTGGCAAAAGTACCCATACGCGAAATTAAAAGCCTGCTGCGGTGGCCGGGAATCGAACCCGGATCAACTGCTTGGAAGGCAACTATGCTGACCATTACACCACCACCGCACAGGGGAGCGCCCCGGCGCCGCACTGTGTCGGCTTCCCGCCTGTCGGCAGCGGCCGAAGGTGATGGTACCTGGCAGGCGCATTTCGAGGTAGGCTAGGGGAGCACATCCAGACGCATTCGGACAGCATATCCGCGCACATTTCGCATCCTTTGGCAAGAGTCGGCTCTGGCGACGCAAGAGTACGCAGAGGACGGCGTTCTGGCGGCGATTTTAAGCAGTACAGTGCAGGGTTCAGCGTCTGCAGCATCTTCTCGACAGAATGCTATGGCGCTTGACGACAGTCCCACTTTCCCTTAAGACAACTGCTCGGGAAGCAGCTTGAAGTTGATACCGACCGGAGCATCGGTGGTTCAGTGGTAGAATGCTCGCCTGCCACGCGGGCGGCCCGGGTTCGATTCCCGGCCGATGCATCATTTTGCTTTTCCCGCGGTAATGCTGCCGTGTGGCTTGCGCGCTTGACATGCACGATCCACAAGAATGTATAGCTGGATTCCCTTGAGAAGAACCGAGAACGCAGCACTAGCGGGTCCCCACTGGGACGCTCGCATCATGTTCTATAGACTAGCGTCGGCCTGGCCTCAAAAGTTGCTGTGTCCAGGTGCCTCCGAGGCACTGAACTTTAACGACAAGGAGTGCTGCCTATCGTTGCAAAAGCTGCAGCAACACCGCAATCAACTGGGCCGGCAATGCACGTGTAGCAAACAGAACACGTTATCCAGGAAGTACAGTGTCTTAACGTCTAACATTCGGTGTGATACTTACCCAGTTTCCAGGACAAACGGTTCACCGGTGCCTCGGTAGCGCAGTAGGCAGCGCGTAAGTCTCATAATCTTAAGGTCGTGAGTTCGATCCTCACCCGGGGCATTTAATTTTCTGTGACTGATGGTGGTGCTGTTGCTGGGGCCCCAACTTATTTCTTGTTTGTTATCCACAACGCTTCAGCGGGAAAATGTTTACTTCCTGTTATTGCTACTTACAGCTTCCCTTTTCCTCTTCTCCCAGCAGAGCATGAAGCCAAAAGCATTGCTCTGAGACGTTTGAGGTGCGCGCCTTGCCAGTCAGCATGCGCAAAGATGCTCGTAAAGAGAGATGGGCGCCGACGCGGGACTCGGCACGAAATGCGCCAAGGGACCGTCCGAACCGTTAAAGAGACGCACAGATCCGGTGTGGTCTAGTGGCTAGGATACCTGGCTTTCACCCAGGAGGCCCGGGTTCGATTCCCGGTACCGGAACGGAATTTTTTCCACACTACTCGTGACAAGTTTGAGCTGTCCGAGCTGCCGTTTCCCGTCCTGCTCGCAATATAGCTACTGTTTCGTGACAGTCAGCAGAATATAGACGAGGGAAGCAGACACACGACGGCCATAGAAATGGTGTATGGCTTCATGCCACACGGTTCCAGCGTAGGCCTGAGCAACTGCATCTGTCGAGGCCCGTTAGCTCAGTTGGTTAGAGCGTCGTGCTAATAACGCGAAGGTCGTGGGTTCGATCCCCCCACGGGCCACTACGCTTTTACTACTACGAAAAGGCAGCGCCGATTTCAGCTGGCGAGTGTGATGACCACCCTGCGTGGAAGTTGACAGAGGTTCCGAACCCGACCTGTCGGGAAGCGCTACAGCATTCACTCGCCAATGGCCATAGTGTGCTCAATACACTGGTTCTCAACCGATAAAGAGAAAATGAAAGGAAATGTCCGAATGCCGATGCGTAACAACTTTGGCCCTTGTCAGTACTTGGGCGGGTAAGTGCATCGGAACACAGGCTACTGTTGGCAGTTTTACTTCCTATTTTTCTTTCTCCTTTGTTTTCGGAGCCACAGCCCGATTCGGTCAGGGAGACGCCACCGTGAAATGAAGGGGCGTGCTGTGTGTCTATCGCCTCGCCTCTCCTTATCTCTCTCAGTCGTTTCTCGTGCTTGTTGTTTTGATATAGGCCGATTTGAGAGCGTCAGCTCTCGCGTCAGCCGAGCAAAGTCGAGACAAGTCGAGACACACTACAGGCTGGTCTGCAGCGAGTAACAGGGAGGAAAACAAAACATTAATTTCAAGGCGCGTGGCAAAAGTACCCATACGCGAAATTAAAAGCCTGCTGCGGTGGCCGGGAATCGAACCCGGATCAACTGCTTGGAAGGCAACTATGCTGACCATTACACCACCACCGCACAGGGGAGCGCCCCGGCGCCGCACTGTGTCGGCTTCCCGCCTGTCGGCAGCGGCCGAAGGTGATGGTACCTGGCAGGCGCATTTCGAGGTAGGCTAGGGGAGCACATCCAGACGCATTCGGACAGCATATCCGCGCACATTTCGCATCCTTTGGCAAGAGTCGGCTCTGGCGACGCAAGAGTACGCAGAGGACGGCGTTCTGGCGGCGATTTTAAGCAGTACAGTGCAGGGTTCAGCGTCTGCAGCATCTTCTCGACAGAATGCTATGGCGCTTGACGACAGTCCCACTTTCCCTTAAGACAACTGCTCGGGAAGCAGCTTGAAGTTGATACCGACCGGAGCATCGGTGGTTCAGTGGTAGAATGCTCGCCTGCCACGCGGGCGGCCCGGGTCCGATTCCCGGCCGATGCATCATTTTGCTTTTCCCGCGGTAATGCTGCCGTGTGGCTTGCGCGCTTGACATGCACGATCCACAAGAATGTATAGCTGGATTCCCTTGAGAAGAACCGAGAACGCAGCACTAGCGGGTCCCCACTGGGACGCTCGCATCATGTTCTATAGACTAGCGTCGGCCTGGCCTCACAAGTTGCTGTGTCCAGGTGCCTCCGAGGCACTGAACTTTAACGACAAGGAGTGCTGCCTATCGTTGCAAAAGCTGCAGCAACACCGCAATCAACTGGGCCGGCAATGCACGTGTAGCAAACAGAACACGTTATCCAGGAAGTACAGTGTCTTCACGTCTAACATTCGGTGTGATACTTACCCAGTTTCCAGGACAAACGGTTCACCGGTGCCTCGGTAGCGCAGTAGGCAGCGCGTAAGTCTCATAATCTTAAGGTCGTGAGTTCGATCCTCACCCGGGGCATTTAATTTTCTGTGACTGATGGTGGTGCTGTTGCTGGGGCCCCAACTTATTTCTTGTTTGTTATCCACAACGCTTCAGCGGGAAAATGTTTACTTCCTGTTATTGCTACTTACAGCTTCCCTTTTCCTCTTCTCCCAGCAGAGCATGAAGCCAAAAGCATTGCTCTGAGACGTTTGAGGTGCGCGCCTTGCCAGTCAGCATGCGCAAAGATGCTCGTAAAGAGAGATGGGCGCCGACGCGGGACTCGGCACGAAATGCGCCAAGGGACCGTCCGAACCGTTAAAGAGACGCACAGATCCGGTGTGGTCTAGTGGCTAGGATACCTGGCTTTCACCCAGGAGGCCCGGGTTCGATTCCCGGTACCGGAACGGAATTTTTTCCACACTACTCGTGACAAGTTTGAGCTGTCCGAGCTGCCGTTTCC
Organism: Schistocerca gregaria; assembly: GCF_023897955.1. Classification (NCBI taxonomy): domain Eukaryota; kingdom Metazoa; phylum Arthropoda; class Insecta; order Orthoptera; family Acrididae; genus Schistocerca; species Schistocerca gregaria. Next base: position 115,754 of record NW_026061831.1, read on the forward strand.
CGTCCTGCTCGCAATATAGCTACTGTTTCGTGACAGTCAGCAGAATATAGACGAGGGAAGCAGACACACGACGGCCATAGAAATGGTGTATGGCTTCATGCCACACGGTTCCAGCGTAGGCCTGAGCAACTGCATCTGTCGAGGCCCGTTAGCTCAGTTGGTTAGAGCGTCGTGCTAATAACGCGAAGGTCGTGGGTTCGATCCCCCCACGGGCCACTACGCTTTTACTACTACGAAAAGGCAGCGCCGATTTCAGCTGGCGAGTGTGATGACCACCCTGCGTGGAAGTTGACAGAGGTTCCGAACCCGACCTGTCGGGAAGCGCTACAGCATTCACTCGCCAATGGCCATAGTGTGCTCAATACACTGGTTCTCAACCGATAAAGAGAAAATGAAAGGAAATGTCCGAATGCCGATGCGTAACAACTTTGGCCCTTGTCAGTACTTGGGCGGGTAAGTGCATCGGAACACAGGCTACTGTTGGCAGTTTTACTTCCTATTTTTCTTTCTCCTTTGTTTTCGGAGCCACAGCCCGATTCGGTCAGGGAGACGCCACCGTGAAATGAAGGGGCGTGCTGTGTGTCTATCGCCTCGCCTCTCCTTATCTCTCTCAGTCGTTTCTCGTGCTTGTTGTTTTGATATAGGCCGATTTGAGAGCGTCAGCTCTCGCGTCAGCCGAGCAAAGTCGAGACAAGTCGAGACACACTACAGGCTGGTCTGCAGCGAGTAACAGGGAGGAAAACAAAACATTAATTTCAAGGCGCGTGGCAAAAGTACCCATACGCGAAATTAAAAGCCTGCTGCGGTGGCCGGGAATCGAACCCGGATCAACTGCTTGGAAGGCAACTATGCTGACCATTACACCACCACCGCACAGGGGAGCGCCCCGGCGCCGCACTGTGTCGGCTTCCCGCCTGTCGGCAGCGGCCGAAGGTGATGGTACCTGGCAGGCGCATTTCGAGGTAGGCTAGGGGAGCACATCCAGACGCATTCGGACAGCATATCCGCGCACATTTCGCATCCTTTGGCAAGAGTCGGCTCTGGCGACGCAAGAGTACGCAGAGGACGGCGTTCTGGCGGCGATTTTAAGCAGTACAGTGCAGGGTTCAGCGTCTGCAGCATCTTCTCGACAGAATGCTATGGCGCTTGACGACAGTCCCACTTTCCCTTAAGACAACTGCTCGGGAAGCAGCTTGAAGTTGATACCGACCGGAGCATCGGTGGTTCAGTGGTAGAATGCTCGCCTGCCACGCGGGCGGCCCGGGTTCGATTCCCGGCCGATGCATCATTTTGCTTTTCCCGCGGTAATGCTGCCGTGTGGCTTGCGCGCTTGACATGCACGATCCACAAGAATGTATAGCTGGATTCCCTTGAGAAGAACCGAGAACGCAGCACTAGCGGGTCCCCACTGGGACGCTCGCATCATGTTCTATAGACTAGCGTCGGCCTGGCCTCACAAGTTGCTGTGTCCAGGTGCCTCCGAGGCACTGAACTTTAACGACAAGGAGTGCTGCCTATCGTTGCAAAAGCTGCAGCAACACCGCAATCAACTGGGCCGGCAATGCACGTGTAGCAAACAGAACACGTTATCCAGGAAGTACAGTGTCTTCACGTCTAACATTCGGTGTGATACTTACCCAGTTTCCAGGACAAACGGTTCACCGGTGCCTCGGTAGCGCAGTAGGCAGCGCGTAAGTCTCATAATCTTAAGGTCGTGAGTTCGATCCTCACCCGGGGCATTTAATTTTCTGTGACTGATGGTGGTGCTGTTGCTGGGGCCCCAACTTATTTCTTGTTTGTTATCCACAACGCTTCAGCGGGAAAATGTTTACTTCCTGTTATTGCTACTTACAGCTTCCCTTTTCCTCTTCTCCCAGCAGAGCATGAAGCCAAAAGCATTGCTCTGAGACGTTTGAGGTGCGCGCCTTGCCAGTCAGCATGCGCAAAGATGCTCGTAAAGAGAGATGGGCGCCGACGCGGGACTCGGCACGAAATGCGCCAAGGGACCGTCCGAACCGTTAAAGAGACGCACAGATCCGGTGTGGTCTAGTGGCTAGGATACCTGGCTTTCACCCAGGAGGCCCGGGTTCGATTCCCGGTACCGGAACGGAATTTTTTCCACACTACTCGTGACAAGTTTGAGCTGTCCGAGCTGCCGTTTCCCGTCCTGCTCGCAATATAGCTACTGTTTCGTGACAGTCAGCAGAATATAGACGAGGGAAGCAGACACACGACGGCCATAGAAATGGTGTATGGCTTCATGCCACACGGTTCCAGCGTAGGCCTGAGCAACTGCATCTGTCGAGGCCCGTTAGCTCAGTTGGTTAGAGCGTCGTGCTAATAACGCGAAGGTCGTGGGTTCGATCCCCCCACGGGCCACTACGCTTTTACTACTACGAAAAGGCAGCGCCGATTTCAGCTGGCGAGTGTGATGACCACCCTGCGTGGAAGTTGACAGAGGTTCCGAACCCGACCTGTCGGGAAGCGCTACAGCATTCACTCGCCAATGGCCATAGTGTGCTCAATACACTGGTTCTCAACCGATAAAGAGAAAATGAAAGGAAATGTCCGAATGCCGATGCGTAACAACTTTGGCCCTTGTCAGTACTTGGGCGGGTAAGTGCATCGGAACACAGGCTACTGTTGGCAGTTTTACTTCCTATTTTTCTTTCTCCTTTGTTTTCGGAGCCACAGCCCGATTCGGTCAGGGAGACGCCACCGTGAAATGAAGGGGCGTGCTGTGTGTCTATCGCCTCGCCTCTCCTTATCTCTCTCAGTCGTTTCTCGTGCTTGTTGTTTTGATATAGGCCGATTTGAGAGCGTCAGCTCTCGCGTCAGCCGAGCAAAGTCGAGACAAGTCGAGACACACTACAGGCTGGTCTGCAGCGAGTAACAGGGAGGAAAACAAAACATTAATTTCAAGGCGCGTGGCAAAAGTACCCATACGCGAAATTAAAAGCCTGCTGCGGTGGCCGGGAATCGAACCCGGATCAACTGCTTGGAAGGCAACTATGCTGACCATTACACCACCACCGCACAGGGGAGCGCCCCGGCGCCGCACTGTGTCGGCTTCCCGCCTGTCGGCAGCGGCCGAAGGTGATGGTACCTGGCAGGCGCATTTCGAGGTAGGCTAGGGGAGCACATCCAGACGCATTCGGACAGCATATCCGCGCACATTTCGCATCCTTTGGCAAGAGTCGGCTCTGGCGACGCAAGAGTACGCAGAGGACGGCGTTCTGGCGGCGATTTTAAGCAGTACAGTGCAGGGTTCAGCGTCTGCAGCATCTTCTCGACAGAATGCTATGGCGCTTGACGACAGTCCCACTTTCCCTTAAGACAACTGCTCGGGAAGCAGCTTGAAGTTGATACCGACCGGAGCATCGGTGGTTCAGTGGTAGAATGCTCGCCTGCCACGCGGGCGGCCCGGGTTCGATTCCCGGCCGATGCATCATTTTGCTTTTCCCGCGGTAATGCTGCCGTGTGGCTTGCGCGCTTGACATGCACGATCCACAAGAATGTATAGCTGGATTCCCTTGAGAAGAACCGAGAACGCAGCACTAGCGGGTCCCCACTGGGACGCTCGCATCATGTTCTATAGACTAGCGTCGGCCTGGCCTCACAAGTTGCTGTGTCCAGGTGCCTCCGAGGCACTGAACTTTAACGACAAGGAGTGCTGCCTATCGTTGCAAAAGCTGCAGCAACACCGCAATCAACTGGGCCGGCAATGCACGTGTAGCAAACAGAACACGTTATCCAGGAAGTACAGTGTCTTCACGTCTAACATTCGGTGTGATACTTACCCAGTTTCCAGGACAAACGGTTAACCGGTGCCTCGGTAGCGCAGTAGGCAGCGCGTAAGTCTCATAATCATAAGGTCGTGAGTTCGATCCTCACCCGGGGCATTTAATTTTCTGTGACTGATGGTGGTGCTGTTGCTGGGGCCCCAACTTATTTCTTGTTTGTTATCCACAACGCTTCAGCGGGAAAATGTTTACTTCCTGTTATTGCTACTTACAGCTTCCCTTTTCCTCTTCTCCCAGCAGAGCATGAAGCCAAAAGCATTGCTCTGAGACGTTTGAGGTGCGCGCCTTGCCAGTCAGCATGCGCAAAGATGCTCGTAAAGAGAGATGGGCGCCGACGCGGGACTCGGCACGAAATGCGCCAAGGGACCGTCCGAACCGTTAAAGAGACGCACAGATCCGGTGTGGTCTAGTGGCTAGGATACCTGGCTTTCACCCAGGAGGCCCGGGTTCGATTCCCGGTACCGGAACGGAATTTTTTCCACACTACTCGTGACAAGTTTGAGCTGTCCGAGCTGCCGTTTCCCGTCCTGCTCGCAATATAGCTACTGTTTCGTGACAGTCAGCAGAATATAGACGAGGGAAGCAGACACACGACGGCCATAGAAATGGTGTATGGCTTCATGCCACACGGTTCCAGCGTAGGCCTGAGCAACTGCATCTGTCGAGGCCCGTTAGCTCAGTTGGTTAGAGCGTCGTGCTAATAACGCGAAGGTCGTGGGTTCGATCCCCCCACGGGCCACTACGCTTTTACTACTACGAAAAGGCAGCGCCGATTTCAGCTGGCGAGTGTGATGACCACCCTGCGTGGAAGTTGACAGAGGTTCCGAACCCGACCTGTCGGGAAGCGCTACAGCATTCACTCGCCAATGGCCATAGTGTGCTCAATACACTGGTTCTCAACCGATAAAGAGAAAATGAAAGGAAATGTCCGAATGCCGATGCGTAACAACTTTGGCCCTTGTCAGTACTTGGGCGGGTAAGTGCATCGGAACACAGGCTACTGTTGGCAGTTTTACTTCCTATTTTTCTTTCTCCTTTGTTTTCGGAGCCACAGCCCGATTCGGTCAGGGAGACGCCACCGTGAAATGAAGGGGCGTGCTGTGTGTCTATCGCCTCGCCTCTCCTTATCTCTCTCAGTCGTTTCTCGTGCTTGTTGTTTTGATATAGGCCGATTTGAGAGCGTCAGCTCTCGCGTCAGCCGAGCAAAGTCGAGACAAGTCGAGACACACTACAGGCTGGTCTGCAGCGAGTAACAGGGAGGAAAACAAAACATTAATTTCAAGGCGCGTGGCAAAAGTACCCATACGCGAAATTAAAAGCCTGCTGCGGTGGCCGGGAATCGAACCCGGATCAACTGCTTGGAAGGCAACTATGCTGACCATTACACCACCACCGCACAGGGGAGCGCCCCGGCGCCGCACTGTGTCGGCTTCCCGCCTGTCGGCAGCGGCCGAAGGTGATGGTACCTGGCAGGCGCATTTCGAGGTAGGCTAGGGGAGCACATCCAGACGCATTCGGACAGCATATCCGCGCACATTTCGCATCCTTTGGCAAGAGTCGGCTCTGGCGACGCAAGAGTACGCAGAGGACGGCGTTCTGGCGGCGATTTTAAGCAGTACAGTGCAGGGTTCAGCGTCTGCAGCATCTTCTCGACAGAATGCTATGGCGCTTGACGACAGTCCCACTTTCCCTTAAGACAACTGCTCGGGAAGCAGCTTGAAGTTGATACCGACCGGAGCATCGGTGGTTCAGTGGTAGAATGCTCGCCTGCCACGCGGGCGGCCCGGGTTCGATTCCCGGCCGATGCATCATTTTGCTTTTCCCGCGGTAATGCTGCCGTGTGGCTTGCGCGCTTGACATGCACGATCCACAAGAATGTATAGCTGGATTCCCTTGAGAAGAACCGAGAACGCAGCACTAGCGGGTCCCCACTGGGACGCTCGCATCATGTTCTATAGACTAGCGTCGGCCTGGCCTCACAAGTTGCTGTGTCCAGGTGCCTCCGAGGCACTGAACTTTAACGACAAGGAGTGCTGCCTATCGTTGCAAAAGCTGCAGCAACACCGCAATCAACTGGGCCGGCAATGCACGTGTAGCAAACAGAACACGTTATCCAGGAAGTACAGTGTCTTCACGTCTAACATTCGGTGTGATACTTACCCAGTTTCCAGGACAAACGGTTAACCGGTGCCTCGGTAGCGCAGTAGGCAGCGCGTAAGTCTCATAATCATAAGGTCGTGAGTTCGATCCTCACCCGGGGCATTTAATTTTCTGTGACTGATGGTGGTGCTGTTGCTGGGGCCCCAACTTATTTCTTGTTTGTTATCCACAACGCTTCAGCGGGAAAATGTTTACTTCCTGTTATTGCTACTTACAGCTTCCCTTTTCCTCTTCTCCCAGCAGAGCATGAAGCCAAAAGCATTGCTCTGAGACGTTTGAGGTGCGCGCCTTGCCAGTCAGCATGCGCAAAGATGCTCGTAAAGAGAGATGGGCGCCGACGCGGGACTCGGCACGAAATGCGCCAAGGGACCGTCCGAACCGTTAAAGAGACGCACAGATCCGGTGTGGTCTAGTGGCTAGGATACCTGGCTTTCACCCAGGAGGCCCGGGTTCGATTCCCGGTACCGGAACGGAATTTTTTCCACACTACTCGTGACAAGTTTGAGCTGTCCGAGCTGCCGTTTCCCGTCCTGCTCGCAATATAGCTACTGTTTCGTGACAGTCAGCAGAATATAGACGAGGGAAGCAGACACACGACGGCCATAGAAATGGTGTATGGCTTCATGCCACACGGTTCCAGCGTAGGCCTGAGCAACTGCATCTGTCGAGGCCCGTTAGCTCAGTTGGTTAGAGCGTCGTGCTAATAACGCGAAGGTCGTGGGTTCGATCCCCCCACGGGCCACTACGCTTTTACTACTACGAAAAGGCAGCGCCGATTTCAGCTGGCGAGTGTGATGACCACCCTGCGTGGAAGTTGACAGAGGTTCCGAACCCGACCTGTCGGGAAGCGCTACAGCATTCACTCGCCAATGGCCATAGTGTGCTCAATACACTGGTTCTCAACCGATAAAGAGAAAATGAAAGGAAATGTCCGAATGCCGATGCGTAACAACTTTGGCCCTTGTCAGTACTTGGGCGGGTAAGTGCATCGGAACACAGGCTACTGTTGGCAGTTTTACTTCCTATTTTTCTTTCTCCTTTGTTTTCGGAGCCACAGCCCGATTCGGTCAGGGAGACGCCACCGTGAAATGAAGGGGCGTGCTGTGTGTCTATCGCCTCGCCTCTCCTTATCTCTCTCAGTCGTTTCTCGTGCTTGTTGTTTTGATATAGGCCGATTTGAGAGCGTCAGCTCTCGCGTCAGCCGAGCAAAGTCGAGACAAGTCGAGACACACTACAGGCTGGTCTGCAGCGAGTAACAGGGAGGAAAACAAAACATTAATTTCAAGGCGCGTGGCAAAAGTACCCATACGCGAAATTAAAAGCCTGCTGCGGTGGCCGGGAATCGAACCCGGATCAACTGCTTGGAAGGCAACTATGCTGACCATTACACCACCACCGCACAGGGGAGCGCCCCGGCGCCGCACTGTGTCGGCTTCCCGCCTGTCGGCAGCGGCCGAAGGTGATGGTACCTGGCAGGCGCATTTCGAGGTAGGCTAGGGGAGCACATCCAGACGCATTCGGACAGCATATCCGCGCACATTTCGCATCCTTTGGCAAGAGTCGGCTCTGGCGACGCAAGAGTACGCAGAGGACGGCGTTCTGGCGGCGATTTTAAGCAGTACAGTGCAGGGTTCAGCGTCTGCAGCATCTTCTCGACAGAATGCTATGGCGCTTGACGACAGTCCCACTTTCCCTTAAGACAACTGCTCGGGAAGCAGCTTGAAGTTGATACCGACCGGAGCATCGGTGGTTCAGTGGTAGAATGCTCGCCTGCCACGCGGGCGGCCCGGGTTCGATTCCCGGCCGATGCATCATTTTGCTTTTCCCGCGGTAATGCTGCCGTGTGGCTTGCGCGCTTGACATGCACGATCCACAAGAATGTATAGCTGGATTCCCTTGAGAAGAACCGAGAACGCAGCACTAGCGGGTCCCCACTGGGACGCTCGCATCATGTTCTATAGACTAGCGTCGGCCTGGCCTCACAAGTTGCTGTGTCCAGGTGCCTCCGAGGCACTGAACTTTAACGACAAGGAGTGCTGCCTATCGTTGCAAAAGCTGCAGCAACACCGCAATCAACTGGGCCGGCAATGCACGTGTAGCAAACAGAACACGTTATCCAGGAAGTACAGTGTCTTCACGTCTAACATTCGGTGTGATACTTACCCAGTTTCCAGGACAAACGGTTAACCGGTGCCTCGGTAGCGCAGTAGGCAGCGCGTAAGTCTCATAATCATAAGGTCGTGAGTTCGATCCTCACCCGGGGCATTTAATTTTCTGTGACTGATGGTGGTGCTGTTGCTGGGGCCCCAACTTATTTCTTGTTTGTTATCCACAACGCTTCAGCGGGAAAATGTTTACTTCCTGTTATTGCTACTTACAGCTTCCCTTTTCCTCTTCTCCCAGCAGAGCATGAAGCCAAAAGCATTGCTCTGAGACGTTTGAGGTGCGCGCCTTGCCAGTCAGCATGCGCAAAGATGCTCGTAAAGAGAGATGGGCGCCGACGCGGGACTCGGCACGAAATGCGCCAAGGGACCGTCCGAACCGTTAAAGAGACGCACAGATCCGGTGTGGTCTAGTGGCTAGGATACCTGGCTTTCACCCAGGAGGCCCGGGTTCGATTCCCGGTACCGGAACGGAATTTTTTCCACACTACTCGTGACAAGTTTGAGCTGTCCGAGCTGCCGTTTCCCGTCCTGCTCGCAATATAGCTACTGTTTCGTGACAGTCAGCAGAATATAGACGAGGGAAGCAGACACACGACGGCCATAGAAATGGTGTATGGCTTCATGCCACACGGTTCCAGCGTAGGCCTGAGCAACTGCATCTGTCGAGGCCCGTTAGCTCAGTTGGTTAGAGCGTCGTGCTAATAACGCGAAGGTCGTGGGTTCGATCCCCCCACGGGCCACTACGCTTTTACTACTACGAAAAGGCAGCGCCGATTTCAGCTGGCGAGTGTGATGACCACCCTGCGTGGAAGTTGACAGAGGTTCCGAACCCGACCTGTCGGGAAGCGCTACAGCATTCACTCGCCAATGGCCATAGTGTGCTCAATACACTGGTTCTCAACCGATAAAGAGAAAATGAAAGGAAATGTCCGAATGCCGATGCGTAACAACTTTGGCCCTTGTCAGTACTTGGGCGGGTAAGTGCATCGGAACACAGGCTACTGTTGGCAGTTTTACTTCCTATTTTTCTTTCTCCTTTGTTTTCGGAGCCACAGCCCGATTCGGTCAGGGAGACGCCACCGTGAAATGAAGGGGCGTGCTGTGTGTCTATCGCCTCGCCTCTCCTTATCTCTCTCAGTCGTTTCTCGTGCTTGTTGTTTTGATATAGGCCGATTTGAGAGCGTCAGCTCTCGCGTCAGCCGAGCAAAGTCGAGACAAGTCGAGACACACTACAGGCTGGTCTGCAGCGAGTAACAGGGAGGAAAACAAAACATTAATTTCAAGGCGCGTGGCAAAAGTACCCATACGCGAAATTAAAAGCCTGCTGCGGTGGCCGGGAATCGAACCCGGATCAAGTGCTTGGAAGGCAACTATGCTGACCATTACACCACCACCGCACAGGGGAGCGCCCCGGCGCCGCACTGTGTCGGCTTCCCGCCTGTCGGCAGCGGCCGAAGGTGATGGTACCTGGCAGGCGCATTTCGAGGTAGGCTAGGGGAGCACATCCAGACGCATTCGGACAGCATATCCGCGCACATTTCGCATCCTTTGGCAAGAGTCGGCTCTGGCGACGCAAGAGTACGCAGAGGACGGCGTTCTGGCGGCGATTTTAAGCAGTACAGTGCAGGGTTCAGCGTCTGCAGCATCTTCTCGACAGAATGCTATGGCGCTTGACGACAGTCCCACTTTCCCTTAAGACAACTGCTCGGGAAGCAGCTTGAAGTTGATACCGACCGGAGCATCGGTGGTTCAGTGGTAGAATGCTCGCCTGCCACGCGGGCGGCCCGGGTTCGATTCCCGGCCGATGCATCATTTTGCTTTTCCCGCGGTAATGCTGCCGTGTGGCTTGCGCGCTTGACATGCACGATCCACAAGAATGTATAGCTGGATTCCCTTGAGAAGAACCGAGAACGCAGCACTAGCGGGTCCCCACTGGGACGCTCGCATCATGTTCTATAGACTAGCGTCGGCCTGGCCTCACAAGTTGCTGTGTCCAGGTGCCTCCGAGGCACTGAACTTTAACGACAAGGAGTGCTGCCTATCGTTGCAAAAGCTGCAGCAACACCGCAATCAACTGGGCCGGCAATGCACGTGTAGCAAACAGAACACGTTATCCAGGAAGTACAGTGTCTTCACGTCTAACATTCGGTGTGATACTTACCCAGTTTCCAGGACAAACGGTTCACCGGTGCCTCGGTAGCGCAGTAGGCAGCGCGTAAGTCTCATAATCTTAAGGTCGTGAGTTCGATCCTCACCCGGGGCATTTAATTTTCTGTGACTGATGGTGGTGCTGTTGCTGGGGCCCCAACTTATTTCTTGTTTGTTATCCACAACGCTTCAGCGGGAAAATGTTTACTTCCTGTTATTGCTACTTACAGCTTCCCTTTTCCTCTTCTCCCAGCAGAGCATGAAGCCAAAAGCATTGCTCTGAGACGTTTGAGGTGCGCGCCTTGCCAGTCAGCATGCGCAAAGATGCTCGTAAAGAGAGATGGGCGCCGACGCGGGACTCGGCACGAAATGCGCCAAGGGACCGTCCGAACCGTTAAAGAGACGCACAGATCCGGTGTGGTCTAGTGGCTAGGATACCTGGCTTTCACCCAGGAGGCCCGGGTTCGATTCCCGGTACCGGAACGGAATTTTTTCCACACTACTCGTGACAAGTTTGAGCTGTCCGAGCTGCCGTTTCCCGTCCTGCTCGCAATATAGCTACTGTTTCGTGACAGTCAGCAGAATATAGACGAGGGAAGCAGACACACGACGGCCATAGAAATGGTGTATGGCTTCATGCCACACGGTTCCAGCGTAGGCCTGAGCAACTGCATCTGTCGAGGCCCGTTAGCTCAGTTGGTTAGAGCGTCGTGCTAATAACGCGAAGGTCGTGGGTTCGATCCCCCCACGGGCCACTACGCTTTTACTACTACGAAAAGGCAGCGCCGATTTCAGCTGGCGAGTGTGATGACCACCCTGCGTGGAAGTTGACAGAGGTTCCGAACCCGACCTGTCGGGAAGCGCTACAGCATTCACTCGCCAATGGCCATAGTGTGCTCAATACACTGGTTCTCAACCGATAAAGAGAAAATGAAAGGAAATGTCCGAATGCCGATGCGTAACAACTTTGGCCCTTGTCAGTACTTGGGCGGGTAAGTGCATCGGAACACAGGCTACTGTTGGCAGTTTTACTTCCTATTTTTCTTTCTCCTTTGTTTTCGGAGCCACAGCCCGATTCGGTCAGGGAGACGCCACCGTGAAATGAAGGGGCGTGCTGTGTGTCTATCGCCTCGCCTCTCCTTATCTCTCTCAGTCGTTTCTCGTGCTTGTTGTTTTGATATAGGCCGATTTGAGAGCGTCAGCTCTCGCGTCAGCCGAGCAAAGTCGAGACAAGTCGAGACACACTACAGGCTGGTCTGCAGCGAGTAACAGGGAGGAAAACAAAACATTAATTTCAAGGCGCGTGGCAAAAGTACCCATACGCGAAATTAAAAGCCTGCTGCGGTGGCCGGGAATCGAACCCGGATCAACTGCTTGGAAGGCAACTATGCTGACCATTACACCACCACCGCACAGGGGAGCGCCCCGGCGCCGCACTGTGTCGGCTTCCCGCCTGTCGGCAGCGGCCGAAGGTGATGGTACCTGGCAGGCGCATTTCGAGGTAGGCTAGGGGAGCACATCCAGACGCATTCGGACAGCATATCCGCGCACATTTCGCATCCTTTGGCAAGAGTCGGCTCTGGCGACGCAAGAGTACGCAGAGGACGGCGTTCTGGCGGCGATTTTAAGCAGTACAGTGCAGGGTTCAGCGTCTGCAGCATCTTCTCGACAGAATGCTATGGCGCTTGACGACAGTCCCACTTTCCCTTAAGACAACTGCTCGGGAAGCAGCTTGAAGTTGATACCGACCGGAGCATCGGTGGTTCAGTGGTAGAATGCTCGCCTGCCACGCGGGCGGCCCGGGTCCGATTCCCGGCCGATGCATCATTTTGCTTTTCCCGCGGTAATGCTGCCGTGTGGCTTGCGCGCTTGACATGCACGATCCACAAGAATGTATAGCTGGATTCCCTTGAGAAGAACCGAGAACGCAGCACTAGCGGGTCCCCACTGGGACGCTCGCATCATGTTCTATAGACTAGCGTCGGCCTGGCCTCACAAGTTGCTGTGTCCAGGTGCCTCCGAGGCACTGAACTTTAACGACAAGGAGTGCTGCCTATCGTTGCAAAAGCTGCAGCAACACCGCAATCAACTGGGCCGGCAATGCACGTGTAGCAAACAGAACACGTTATCCAGGAAGTACAGTGTCTTCACGTCTAACATTCGGTGTGATACTTACCCAGTTTCCAGGACAAACGGTTCACCGGTGCCTCGGTAGCGCAGTAGGCAGCGCGTAAGTCTCATAATCTTAAGGTCGTGAGTTCGATCCTCACCCGGGGCATTTAATTTTCTGTGACTGATGGTGGTGCTGTTGCTGGGGCCCCAACTTATTTCTTGTTTGTTATCCACAACGCTTCAGCGGGAAAATGTTTACTTCCTGTTATTGCTACTTACAGCTTCCCTTTTCCTCTTCTCCCAGCAGAGCATGAAGCCAAAAGCATTGCTCTGAGACGTTTGAGGTGCGCGCCTTGCCAGTCAGCATGCGCAAAGATGCTCGTAAAGAGAGATGGGCGCCGACGCGGGACTCGGCACGAAATGCGCCAAGGGACCGTCCGAACCGTTAAAGAGACGCACAGATCCGGTGTGGTCTAGTGGCTAGGATACCTGGCTTTCACCCAGGAGGCCCGGGTTCGATTCCCGGTACCGGAACGGAATTTTTTCCACACTACTCGTGACAAGTTTGAGCTGTCCGAGCTGCCGTTTCCCGTCCTGCTCGCAATATAGCTACTGTTTCGTGACAGTCAGCAGAATATAGACGAGGGAAGCAGACACACGACGGCCATAGAAATGGTGTATGGCTTCATGCCACACGGTTCCAGCGTAGGCCTGAGCAACTGCATCTGTCGAGGCCCGTTAGCTCAGTTGGTTAGAGCGTCGTGCTAATAACGCGAAGGTCGTGGGTTCGATCCCCCCACGGGCCACTACGCTTTTACTACTACGAAAAGGCAGCGCCGATTTCAGCTGGCGAGTGTGATGACCACCCTGCGTGGAAGTTGACAGAGGTTCCGAACCCGACCTGTCGGGAAGCGCTACAGCATTCACTCGCCAATGGCCATAGTGTGCTCAATACACTGGTTCTCAACCGATAAAGAGAAAATGAAAGGAAATGTCCGAATGCCGATGCGTAACAACTTTGGCCCTTGTCAGCACTTGGGCGGGTAAGTGCATCGGAACACAGGCTACTGTTGGCAGTTTTACTTCCTATTTTTCTTTCTCCTTTGTTTTCGGAGCCACAGCCCGATTCGGTCAGGGAGACGCCACCGTGAAATGAAGGGGCGTGCTGTGTGTCTATCGCCTCGCCTCTCCTTATCTCTCTCAGTCGTTTCTCGTGCTTGTTGTTTTGATATAGGCCGATTTGAGAGCGTCAGCTCTCGCGTCAGCCGAGCAAAGTCGAGACAAGTCGAGACACACTACAGGCTGGTCTGCAGCGAGTAACAGGGAGGAAAACAAAACATTAATTTCAAGGCGCGTGGCAAAAGTACCCATACGCGAAATTAAAAGCCTGCTGCGGTGGCCGGGAATCGAACCCGGATCAAGTGCTTGGAAGGCAACTATGCTGACCATTACACCACCACCGCACAGGGGAGCGCCCCGGCGCCGCACTGTGTCGGCTTCCCGCCTGTCGGCAGCGGCCGAAGGTGATGGTACCTGGCAGGCGCATTTCGAGGTAGGCTAGGGGAGCACATCCAGACGCATTCGGACAGCATATCCGCGCACATTTCGCATCCTTTGGCAAGAGTCGGCTCTGGCGACGCAAGAGTACGCAGAGGACGGCGTTCTGGCGGCGATTTTAAGCAGTACAGTGCAGGGTTCAGCGTCTGCAGCATCTTCTCGACAGAATGCTATGGCGCTTGACGACAGTCCCACTTTCCCTTAAGACAACTGCTCGGGAAGCAGCTTGAAGTTGATACCGACCGGAGCATCGGTGGTTCAGTGGTAGAATGCTCGCCTGCCACGCGGGCGGCCCGGGTCCGATTCCCGGCCGATGCATCATTTTGCTTTTCCCGCGGTAATGCTGCCGTGTGGCTTGCGCGCTTGACATGCACGATCCACAAGAATGTATAGCTGGATTCCCTTGAGAAGAACCGAGAACGCAGCACTAGCGGGTCCCCACTGGGACGCTCGCATCATGTTCTATAGACTAGCGTCGGCCTGGCCTCACAAGTTGCTGTGTCCAGGTGCCTCCGAGGCACTGAACTTTAACGACAAGGAGTGCTGCCTATCGTTGCAAAAGCTGCAGCAACACCGCAATCAACTGGGCCGGCAATGCACGTGTAGCAAACAGAACACGTTATCCAGGAAGTACAGTGTCTTCACGTCTAACATTCGGTGTGATACTTACCCAGTTTCCAGGACAGACGGTTCACCGGTGCCTCGGTAGCGCAGTAGGCAGCGCGTAAGTCTCATAATCTTAAGGTCGTGAGTTCGATCCTCACCCGGGGCATTTAATTTTCTGTGACTGATGGTGGTGCTGTTGCTGGGGCCCCAACTTATTTCTTGTTTGTTATCCACAACGCTTCAGCGGGAAAATGTTTACTTCCTGTTATTGCTACTTACAGCTTCCCTTTTCCTCTTCTCCCAGCAGAGCATGAAGCCAAAAGCATTGCTCTGAGACGTTTGAGGTGCGCGCCTTGCCAGTCAGCATGCGCAAAGATGCTCGTAAAGAGAGATGGGCGCCGACGCGGGACTCGGCACGAAATGCGCCAAGGGACCGTCCGAACCGTTAAAGAGACGCACAGATCCGGTGTGGTCTAGTGGCTAGGATACCTGGCTTTCACCCAGGAGGCCCGGGTTCGATTCCCGGTACCGGAACGGAATTTTTTCCACACTACTCGTGACAAGTTTGAGCTGTCCGAGCTGCCGTTTCCCGTCCTGCTCGCAATATAGCTACTGTTTCGTGACAGTCAGCAGAATATAGACGAGGGAAGCAGACACACGACGGCCATAGAAATGGTGTATGGCTTCATGCCACACGGTTCCAGCGTAGGCCTGAGCAACTGCATCTGTCGAGGCCCGTTAGCTCAGTTGGTTAGAGCGTCGTGCTAATAACGCGAAGGTCGTGGGTTCGATCCCCCCACGGGCCACTACGCTTTTACTACTACGAAAAGGCAGCGCCGATTTCAGCTGGCGAGTGTGATGACCACCCTGCGTGGAAGTTGACAGAGGTTCCGAACCCGACCTGTCGGGAAGCGCTACAGCATTCACTCGCCAATGGCCATAGTGTGCTCAATACACTGGTTCTCAACCGATAAAGAGAAAATGAAAGGAAATGTCCGAATGCCGATGCGTAACAACTTTGGCCCTTGTCAGTACTTGGGCGGGTAAGTGCATCGGAACACAGGCTACTGTTGGCAGTTTTACTTCCTATTTTTCTTTCTCCTTTGTTTTCGGAGCCACAGCCCGATTCGGTCAGGGAGACGCCACCGTGAAATGAAGGGGCGTGCTGTGTGTCTATCGCCTCGCCTCTCCTTATCTCTCTCAGTCGTTTCTCGTGCTTGTTGTTTTGATATAGGCCGATTTGAGAGCGTCAGCTCTCGCGTCAGCCGAGCAAAGTCGAGACAAGTCGAGACACACTACAGGCTGGTCTGCAGCGAGTAACAGGGAGGAAAACAAAACATTAATTTCAAGGCGCGTGGCAAAAGTACCCATACGCGAAATTAAAAGCCTGCTGCGGTGGCCGGGAATCGAACCCGGATCAACTGCTTGGAAGGCAACTATGCTGACCATTACACCACCACCGCACAGGGGAGCGCCCCGGCGCCGCACTGTGTCGGCTTCCCGCCTGTCGGCAGCGGCCGAAGGTGATGGTACCTGGCAGGCGCATTTCGAGGTAGGCTAGGGGAGCACATCCAGACGCATTCGGACAGCATATCCGCGCACATTTCGCATCCTTTGGCAAGAGTCGGCTCTGGCGACGCAAGAGTACGCAGAGGACGGCGTTCTGGCGGCGATTTTAAGCAGTACAGTGCAGGGTTCAGCGTCTGCAGCATCTTCTCGACAGAATGCTATGGCGCTTGACGACAGTCCCACTTTCCCTTAAGACAACTGCTCGGGAAGCAGCTTGAAGTTGATACCGACCGGAGCATCGGTGGTTCAGTGGTAGAATGCTCGCCTGCCACGCGGGCGGCCCGGGTCCGATTCCCGGCCGATGCATCATTTTGCTTTTCCCGCGGTAATGCTGCCGTGTGGCTTGCGCGCTTGACATGCACGATCCACAAGAATGTATAGCTGGATTCCCTTGAGAAGAACCGAGAACGCAGCACTAGCGGGTCCCCACTGGGACGCTCGCATCATGTTCTATAGACTAGCGTCGGCCTGGCCTCACAAGTTGCTGTGTCCAGGTGCCTCCGAGGCACTGAACTTTAACGACAAGGAGTGCTGCCTATCGTTGCAAAAGCTGCAGCAACACCGCAATCAACTGGGCCGGCAATGCACGTGTAGCAAACAGAACACGTTATCCAGGAAGTACAGTGTCTTCACGTCTAACATTCGGTGTGATACTTACCCAGTTTCCAGGACAAACGGTTCACCGGTGCCTCGGTAGCGCAGTAGGCAGCGCGTAAGTCTCATAATCTTAAGGTCGTGAGTTCGATCCTCACCCGGGGCATTTAATTTTCTGTGACTGATGGTGGTGCTGTTGCTGGGGCCCCAACTTATTTCTTGTTTGTTATCCACAACGCTTCAGCGGGAAAATGTTTACTTCCTGTTATTGCTACTTACAGCTTCCCTTTTCCTCTTCTCCCAGCAGAGCATGAAGCCAAAAGCATTGCTCTGAGACGTTTGAGGTGCGCGCCTTGCCAGTCAGCATGCGCAAAGATGCTCGTAAAGAGAGATGGGCGCCGACGCGGGACTCGGCACGAAATGCGCCAAGGGACCGTCCGAACCGTTAAAGAGACGCACAGATCCGGTGTGGTCTAGTGGCTAGGATACCTGGCTTTCACCCAGGAGGCCCGGGTTCGATTCCCGGTACCGGAACGGAATTTTTTCCACACTACTCGTGACAAGTTTGAGCTGTCCGAGCTGCCGTTTCCCGTCCTGCTCGCAATATAGCTACTGTTTCGTGACAGTCAGCAGAATATAGACGAGGGAAGCAGACACACGACGGCCATAGAAATGGTGTATGGCTTCATGCCACACGGTTCCAGCGTAGGCCTGAGCAACTGCATCTGTCGAGGCCCGTTAGCTCAGTTGGTTAGAGCGTCGTGCTAATAACGCGAAGGTCGTGGGTTCGATCCCCCCACGGGCCACTACGCTTTTACTACTACGAAAAGGCAGCGCCGATTTCAGCTGGCGAGTGTGATGACCACCCTGCGTGGAAGTTGACAGAGGTTCCGAACCCGACCTGTCGGGAAGCGCTACAGCATTCACTCGCCAATGGCCATAGTGTGCTCAATACACTGGTTCTCAACCGATAAAGAGAAAATGAAAGGAAATGTCCGAATGCCGATGCGTAACAACTTTGGCCCTTGTCAGTACTTGGGCGGGTAAGTGCATCGGAACACAGGCTACTGTTGGCAGTTTTACTTCCTATTTTTCTTTCTCCTTTGTTTTCGGAGCCACAGCCCGATTCGGTCAGGGAGACGCCACCGTGAAATGAAGGGGCGTGCTGTGTGTCTATCGCCTCGCCTCTCCTTATCTCTCTCAGTCGTTTCTCGTGCTTGTTGTTTTGATATAGGCCGATTTGAGAGCGTCAGCTCTCGCGTCAGCCGAGCAAAGTCGAGACAAGTCGAGACACACTACAGGCTGGTCTGCAGCGAGTAACAGGGAGGAAAACAAAACATTAATTTCAAGGCGCGTGGCAAAAGTACCCATACGCGAAATTAAAAGCCTGCTGCGGTGGCCGGGAATCGAACCCGGATCAACTGCTTGGAAGGCAACTATGCTGACCATTACACCACCACCGCACAGGGGAGCGCCCCGGCGCCGCACTGTGTCGGCTTCCCGCCTGTCGGCAGCGGCCGAAGGTGATGGTACCTGGCAGGCGCATTTCGAGGTAGGCTAGGGGAGCACATCCAGACGCATTCGGACAGCATATCCGCGCACATTTCGCATCCTTTGGCAAGAGTCGGCTCTGGCGACGCAAGAGTACGCAGAGGACGGCGTTCTGGCGGCGATTTTAAGCAGTACAGTGCAGGGTTCAGCGTCTGCAGCATCTTCTCGACAGAATGCTATGGCGCTTGACGACAGTCCCACTTTCCCTTAAGACAACTGCTCGGGAAGCAGCTTGAAGTTGATACCGACCGGAGCATCGGTGGTTCAGTGGTAGAATGCTCGCCTGCCACGCGGGCGGCCCGGGTCCGATTCCCGGCCGATGCATCATTTTGCTTTTCCCGCGGTAATGCTGCCGTGTGGCTTGCGCGCTTGACATGCACGATCCACAAGAATGTATAGCTGGATTCCCTTGAGAAGAACCGAGAACGCAGCACTAGCGGGTCCCCACTGGGACGCTCGCATCATGTTCTATAGACTAGCGTCGGCCTGGCCTCACAAGTTGCTGTGTCCAGGTGCCTCCGAGGCACTGAACTTTAACGACAAGGAGTGCTGCCTATCGTTGCAAAAGCTGCAGCAACACCGCAATCAACTGGGCCGGCAATGCACGTGTAGCAAACAGAACACGTTATCCAGGAAGTACAGTGTCTTCACGTCTAACATTCGGTGTGATACTTACCCAGTTTCCAGGACAAACGGTTCACCGGTGCCTCGGTAGCGCAGTAGGCAGCGCGTAAGTCTCATAATCTTAAGGTCGTGAGTTCGATCCTCACCCGGGGCATTTAATTTTCTGTGACTGATGGTGGTGCTGTTGCTGGGGCCCCAACTTATTTCTTGTTTGTTATCCACAACGCTTCAGCGGGAAAATGTTTACTTCCTGTTATTGCTACTTACAGCTTCCCTTTTCCTCTTCTCCCAGCAGAGCATGAAGCCAAAAGCATTGCTCTGAGACGTTTGAGGTGCGCGCCTTGCCAGTCAGCATGCGCAAAGATGCTCGTAAAGAGAGATGGGCGCCGACGCGGGACTCGGCACGAAATGCGCCAAGGGACCGTCCGAACCGTTAAAGAGACGCACAGATCCGGTGTGGTCTAGTGGCTAGGATACCTGGCTTTCACCCAGGAGGCCCGGGTTCGATTCCCGGTACCGGAACGGAATTTTTTCCACACTACTCGTGACAAGTTTGAGCTGTCCGAGCTGCCGTTTCCCGTCCTGCTCGCAATATAGCTACTGTTTCGTGACAGTCAGCAGAATATAGACGAGGGAAGCAGACACACGACGGCCATAGAAATGGTGTATGGCTTCATGCCACACGGTTCCAGCGTAGGCCTGAGCAACTGCATCTGTCGAGGCCCGTTAGCTCAGTTGGTTAGAGCGTCGTGCTAATAACGCGAAGGTCGTGGGTTCGATCCCCCCACGGGCCACTACGCTTTTACTACTACGAAAAGGCAGCGCCGATTTCAGCTGGCGAGTGTGATGACCACCCTGCGTGGAAGTTGACAGAGGTTCCGAACCCGACCTGTCGGGAAGCGCTACAGCATTCACTCGCCAATGGCCATAGTGTGCTCAATACACTGGTTCTCAACCGATAAAGAGAAAATGAAAGGAAATGTCCGAATGCCGATGCGTAACAACTTTGGCCCTTGTCAGCACTTGGGCGGGTAAGTGCATCGGAACACAGGCTACTGTTGGCAGTTTTACTTCCTATTTTTCTTTCTCCTTTGTTTTCGGAGCCACAGCCCGATTCGGTCAGGGAGACGCCACCGTGAAATGAAGGGGCGTGCTGTGTGTCTATCGCCTCGCCTCTCCTTATCTCTCTCAGTCGTTTCTCGTGCTTGTTGTTTTGATATAGGCCGATTTGAGAGCGTCAGCTCTCGCGTCAGCCGAGCAAAGTCGAGACAAGTCGAGACACACTACAGGCTGGTCTGCAGCGAGTAACAGGGAGGAAAACAAAACATTAATTTCAAGGCGCGTGGCAAAAGTACCCATACGCGAAATTAAAAGCCTGCTGCGGTGGCCGGGAATCGAACCCGGATCAAGTGCTTGGAAGGCAACTATGCTGACCATTACACCACCACCGCACAGGGGAGCGCCCCGGCGCCGCACTGTGTCGGCTTCCCGCCTGTCGGCAGCGGCCGAAGGTGATGGTACCTGGCAGGCGCATTTCGAGGTAGGCTAGGGGAGCACATCCAGACGCATTCGGACAGCATATCCGCGCACATTTCGCATCCTTTGGCAAGAGTCGGCTCTGGCGACGCAAGAGTACGCAGAGGACGGCGTTCTGGCGGCGATTTTAAGCAGTACAGTGCAGGGTTCAGCGTCTGCAGCATCTTCTCGACAGAATGCTATGGCGCTTGACGACAGTCCCACTTTCCCTTAAGACAACTGCTCGGGAAGCAGCTTGAAGTTGATACCGACCGGAGCATCGGTGGTTCAGTGGTAGAATGCTCGCCTGCCACGCGGGCGGCCCGGGTCCGATTCCCGGCCGATGCATCATTTTGCTTTTCCCGCGGTAATGCTGCCGTGTGGCTTGCGCGCTTGACATGCACGATCCACAAGAATGTATAGCTGGATTCCCTTGAGAAGAACCGAGAACGCAGCACTAGCGGGTCCCCACTGGGACGCTCGCATCATGTTCTATAGACTAGCGTCGGCCTGGCCTCACAAGTTGCTGTGTCCAGGTGCCTCCGAGGCACTGAACTTTAACGACAAGGAGTGCTGCCTATCGTTGCAAAAGCTGCAGCAACACCGCAATCAACTGGGCCGGCAATGCACGTGTAGCAAACAGAACACGTTATCCAGGAAGTACAGTGTCTTCACGTCTAACATTCGGTGTGATACTTACCCAGTTTCCAGGACAGACGGTTCACCGGTGCCTCGGTAGCGCAGTAGGCAGCGCGTAAGTCTCATAATCTTAAGGTCGTGAGTTCGATCCTCACCCGGGGCATTTAATTTTCTGTGACTGATGGTGGTGCTGTTGCTGGGGCCCCAACTTATTTCTTGTTTGTTATCCACAACGCTTCAGCGGGAAAATGTTTACTTCCTGTTATTGCTACTTACAGCTTCCCTTTTCCTCTTCTCCCAGCAGAGCATGAAGCCAAAAGCATTGCTCTGAGACGTTTGAGGTGCGCGCCTTGCCAGTCAGCATGCGCAAAGATGCTCGTAAAGAGAGATGGGCGCCGACGCGGGACTCGGCACGAAATGCGCCAAGGGACCGTCCGAACCGTTAAAGAGACGCACAGATCCGGTGTGGTCTAGTGGCTAGGATACCTGGCTTTCACCCAGGAGGCCCGGGTTCGATTCCCGGTACCGGAACGGAATTTTTTCCACACTACTCGTGACAAGTTTGAGCTGTCCGAGCTGCCGTTTCCCGTCCTGCTCGCAATATAGCTACTGTTTCGTGACAGTCAGCAGAATATAGACGAGGGAAGCAGACACACGACGGCCATAGAAATGGTGTATGGCTTCATGCCACACGGTTCCAGCGTAGGCCTGAGCAACTGCATCTGTCGAGGCCCGTTAGCTCAGTTGGTTAGAGCGTCGTGCTAATAACGCGAAGGTCGTGGGTTCGATCCCCCCACGGGCCACTACGCTTTTACTACTACGAAAAGGCAGCGCCGATTTCAGCTGGCGAGTGTGATGACCACCCTGCGTGGAAGTTGACAGAGGTTCCGAACCCGACCTGTCGGGAAGCGCTACAGCATTCACTCGCCAATGGCCATAGTGTGCTCAATACACTGGTTCTCAACCGATAAAGAGAAAATGAAAGGAAATGTCCGAATGCCGATGCGTAACAACTTTGGCCCTTGTCAGTACTTGGGCGGGTAAGTGCATCGGAACACAGGCTACTGTTGGCAGTTTTACTTCCTATTTTTCTTTCTCCTTTGTTTTCGGAGCCACAGCCCGATTCGGTCAGGGAGACGCCACCGTGAAATGAAGGGGCGTGCTGTGTGTCTATCGCCTCGCCTCTCCTTATCTCTCTCAGTCGTTTCTCGTGCTTGTTGTTTTGATATAGGCCGATTTGAGAGCGTCAGCTCTCGCGTCAGCCGAGCAAAGTCGAGACAAGTCGAGACACACTACAGGCTGGTCTGCAGCGAGTAACAGGGAGGAAAACAAAACATTAATTTCAAGGCGCGTGGCAAAAGTACCCATACGCGAAATTAAAAGCCTGCTGCGGTGGCCGGGAATCGAACCCGGATCAACTGCTTGGAAGGCAACTATGCTGACCATTACACCACCACCGCACAGGGGAGCGCCCCGGCGCCGCACTGTGTCGGCTTCCCGCCTGTCGGCAGCGGCCGAAGGTGATGGTACCTGGCAGGCGCATTTCGAGGTAGGCTAGGGGAGCACATCCAGACGCATTCGGACAGCATATCCGCGCACATTTCGCATCCTTTGGCAAGAGTCGGCTCTGGCGACGCAAGAGTACGCAGAGGACGGCGTTCTGGCGGCGATTTTAAGCAGTACAGTGCAGGGTTCAGCGTCTGCAGCATCTTCTCGACAGAATGCTATGGCGCTTGACGACAGTCCCACTTTCCCTTAAGACAACTGCTCGGGAAGCAGCTTGAAGTTGATACCGACCGGAGCATCGGTGGTTCAGTGGTAGAATGCTCGCCTGCCACGCGGGCGGCCCGGGTCCGATTCCCGGCCGATGCATCATTTTGCTTTTCCCGCGGTAATGCTGCCGTGTGGCTTGCGCGCTTGACATGCACGATCCACAAGAATGTATAGCTGGATTCCCTTGAGAAGAACCGAGAACGCAGCACTAGCGGGTCCCCACTGGGACGCTCGCATCATGTTCTATAGACTAGCGTCGGCCTGGCCTCACAAGTTGCTGTGTCCAGGTGCCTCCGAGGCACTGAACTTTAACGACAAGGAGTGCTGCCTATCGTTGCAAAAGCTGCAGCAACACCGCAATCAACTGGGCCGGCAATGCACGTGTAGCAAACAGAACACGTTATCCAGGAAGTACAGTGTCTTCACGTCTAACATTCGGTGTGATACTTACCCAGTTTCCAGGACAAACGGTTCACCGGTGCCTCGGTAGCGCAGTAGGCAGCGCGTAAGTCTCATAATCTTAAGGTCGTGAGTTCGATCCTCACCCGGGGCATTTAATTTTCTGTGACTGATGGTGGTGCTGTTGCTGGGGCCCCAACTTATTTCTTGTTTGTTATCCACAACGCTTCAGCGGGAAAATGTTTACTTCCTGTTATTGCTACTTACAGCTTCCCTTTTCCTCTTCTCCCAGCAGAGCATGAAGCCAAAAGCATTGCTCTGAGACGTTTGAGGTGCGCGCCTTGCCAGTCAGCATGCGCAAAGATGCTCGTAAAGAGAGATGGGCGCCGACGCGGGACTCGGCACGAAATGCGCCAAGGGACCGTCCGAACCGTTAAAGAGACGCACAGATCCGGTGTGGTCTAGTGGCTAGGATACCTGGCTTTCACCCAGGAGGCCCGGGTTCGATTCCCGGTACCGGAACGGAATTTTTTCCACACTACTCGTGACAAGTTTGAGCTGTCCGAGCTGCCGTTTCCCGTCCTGCTCGCAATATAGCTACTGTTTCGTGACAGTCAGCAGAATATAGACGAGGGAAGCAGACACACGACGGCCATAGAAATGGTGTATGGCTTCATGCCACACGGTTCCAGCGTAGGCCTGAGCAACTGCATCTGTCGAGGCCCGTTAGCTCAGTTGGTTAGAGCGTCGTGCTAATAACGCGAAGGTCGTGGGTTCGATCCCCCCACGGGCCACTACGCTTTTACTACTACGAAAAGGCAGCGCCGATTTCAGCTGGCGAGTGTGATGACCACCCTGCGTGGAAGTTGACAGAGGTTCCGAACCCGACCTGTCGGGAAGCGCTACAGCATTCACTCGCCAATGGCCATAGTGTGCTCAATACACTGGTTCTCAACCGATAAAGAGAAAATGAAAGGAAATGTCCGAATGCCGATGCGTAACAACTTTGGCCCTTGTCAGTACTTGGGCGGGTAAGTGCATCGGAACACAGGCTACTGTTGGCAGTTTTACTTCCTATTTTTCTTTCTCCTTTGTTTTCGGAGCCACAGCCCGATTCGGTCAGGGAGACGCCACCGTGAAATGAAGGGGCGTGCTGTGTGTCTATCGCCTCGCCTCTCCTTATCTCTCTCAGTCGTTTCTCGTGCTTGTTGTTTTGATATAGGCCGATTTGAGAGCGTCAGCTCTCGCGTCAGCCGAGCAAAGTCGAGACAAGTCGAGACACACTACAGGCTGGTCTGCAGCGAGTAACAGGGAGGAAAACAAAACATTAATTTCAAGGCGCGTGGCAAAAGTACCCATACGCGAAATTAAAAGCCTGCTGCGGTGGCCGGGAATCGAACCCGGATCAACTGCTTGGAAGGCAACTATGCTGACCATTACACCACCACCGCACAGGGGAGCGCCCCGGCGCCGCAC
This sequence comes from Schistocerca gregaria, assembly GCF_023897955.1. Classification (NCBI taxonomy): domain Eukaryota; kingdom Metazoa; phylum Arthropoda; class Insecta; order Orthoptera; family Acrididae; genus Schistocerca; species Schistocerca gregaria. The sequence continues at coordinate 140,445 of NW_026061831.1, forward strand.
TGTGTCGGCTTCCCGCCTGTCGGCAGCGGCCGAAGGTGATGGTACCTGGCAGGCGCATTTCGAGGTAGGCTAGGGGAGCACATCCAGACGCATTCGGACAGCATATCCGCGCACATTTCGCATCCTTTGGCAAGAGTCGGCTCTGGCGACGCAAGAGTACGCAGAGGACGGCGTTCTGGCGGCGATTTTAAGCAGTACAGTGCAGGGTTCAGCGTCTGCAGCATCTTCTCGACAGAATGCTATGGCGCTTGACGACAGTCCCACTTTCCCTTAAGACAACTGCTCGGGAAGCAGCTTGAAGTTGATACCGACCGGAGCATCGGTGGTTCAGTGGTAGAATGCTCGCCTGCCACGCGGGCGGCCCGGGTTCGATTCCCGGCCGATGCATCATTTTGCTTTTCCCGCGGTAATGCTGCCGTGTGGCTTGCGCGCTTGACATGCACGATCCACAAGAATGTATAGCTGGATTCCCTTGAGAAGAACCGAGAACGCAGCACTAGCGGGTCCCCACTGGGACGCTCGCATCATGTTCTATAGACTAGCGTCGGCCTGGCCTCACAAGTTGCTGTGTCCAGGTGCCTCCGAGGCACTGAACTTTAACGACAAGGAGTGCTGCCTATCGTTGCAAAAGCTGCAGCAACACCGCAATCAACTGGGCCGGCAATGCACGTGTAGCAAACAGAACACGTTATCCAGGAAGTACAGTGTCTTCACGTCTAACATTCGGTGTGATACTTACCCAGTTTCCAGGACAAACGGTTCACCGGTGCCTCGGTAGCGCAGTAGGCAGCGCGTAAGTCTCATAATCTTAAGGTCGTGAGTTCGATCCTCACCCGGGGCATTTAATTTTCTGTGACTGATGGTGGTGCTGTTGCTGGGGCCCCAACTTATTTCTTGTTTGTTATCCACAACGCTTCAGCGGGAAAATGTTTACTTCCTGTTATTGCTACTTACAGCTTCCCTTTTCCTCTTCTCCCAGCAGAGCATGAAGCCAAAAGCATTGCTCTGAGACGTTTGAGGTGCGCGCCTTGCCAGTCAGCATGCGCAAAGATGCTCGTAAAGAGAGATGGGCGCCGACGCGGGACTCGGCACGAAATGCGCCAAGGGACCGTCCGAACCGTTAAAGAGACGCACAGATCCGGTGTGGTCTAGTGGCTAGGATACCTGGCTTTCACCCAGGAGGCCCGGGTTCGATTCCCGGTACCGGAACGGAATTTTTTCCACACTACTCGTGACAAGTTTGAGCTGTCCGAGCTGCCGTTTCCCGTCCTGCTCGCAATATAGCTACTGTTTCGTGACAGTCAGCAGAATATAGACGAGGGAAGCAGACACACGACGGCCATAGAAATGGTGTATGGCTTCATGCCACACGGTTCCAGCGTAGGCCTGAGCAACTGCATCTGTCGAGGCCCGTTAGCTCAGTTGGTTAGAGCGTCGTGCTAATAACGCGAAGGTCGTGGGTTCGATCCCCCCACGGGCCACTACGCTTTTACTACTACGAAAAGGCAGCGCCGATTTCAGCTGGCGAGTGTGATGACCACCCTGCGTGGAAGTTGACAGAGGTTCCGAACCCGACCTGTCGGGAAGCGCTACAGCATTCACTCGCCAATGGCCATAGTGTGCTCAATACACTGGTTCTCAACCGATAAAGAGAAAATGAAAGGAAATGTCCGAATGCCGATGCGTAACAACTTTGGCCCTTGTCAGTACTTGGGCGGGTAAGTGCATCGGAACACAGGCTACTGTTGGCAGTTTTACTTCCTATTTTTCTTTCTCCTTTGTTTTCGGAGCCACAGCCCGATTCGGTCAGGGAGACGCCACCGTGAAATGAAGGGGCGTGCTGTGTGTCTATCGCCTCGCCTCTCCTTATCTCTCTCAGTCGTTTCTCGTGCTTGTTGTTTTGATATAGGCCGATTTGAGAGCGTCAGCTCTCGCGTCAGCCGAGCAAAGTCGAGACAAGTCGAGACACACTACAGGCTGGTCTGCAGCGAGTAACAGGGAGGAAAACAAAACATTAATTTCAAGGCGCGTGGCAAAAGTACCCATACGCGAAATTAAAAGCCTGCTGCGGTGGCCGGGAATCGAACCCGGATCAACTGCTTGGAAGGCAACTATGCTGACCATTACACCACCACCGCACAGGGGAGCGCCCCGGCGCCGCACTGTGTCGGCTTCCCGCCTGTCGGCAGCGGCCGAAGGTGATGGTACCTGGCAGGCGCATTTCGAGGTAGGCTAGGGGAGCACATCCAGACGCATTCGGACAGCATATCCGCGCACATTTCGCATCCTTTGGCAAGAGTCGGCTCTGGCGACGCAAGAGTACGCAGAGGACGGCGTTCTGGCGGCGATTTTAAGCAGTACAGTGCAGGGTTCAGCGTCTGCAGCATCTTCTCGACAGAATGCTATGGCGCTTGACGACAGTCCCACTTTCCCTTAAGACAACTGCTCGGGAAGCAGCTTGAAGTTGATACCGACCGGAGCATCGGTGGTTCAGTGGTAGAATGCTCGCCTGCCACGCGGGCGGCCCGGGTTCGATTCCCGGCCGATGCATCATTTTGCTTTTCCCGCGGTAATGCTGCCGTGTGGCTTGCGCGCTTGACATGCACGATCCACAAGAATGTATAGCTGGATTCCCTTGAGAAGAACCGAGAACGCAGCACTAGCGGGTCCCCACTGGGACGCTCGCATCATGTTCTATAGACTAGCGTCGGCCTGGCCTCACAAGTTGCTGTGTCCAGGTGCCTCCGAGGCACTGAACTTTAACGACAAGGAGTGCTGCCTATCGTTGCAAAAGCTGCAGCAACACCGCAATCAACTGGGCCGGCAATGCACGTGTAGCAAACAGAACACGTTATCCAGGAAGTACAGTGTCTTCACGTCTAACATTCGGTGTGATACTTACCCAGTTTCCAGGACAAACGGTTCACCGGTGCCTCGGTAGCGCAGTAGGCAGCGCGTAAGTCTCATAATCTTAAGGTCGTGAGTTCGATTCTCACCCGGGGCATTTAATTTTCTGTGACTGATGGTGGTGCTGTTGCTGGGGCCCCAACTTATTTCTTGTTTGTTATCCACAACGCTTCAGCGGGAAAATGTTTACTTCCTGTTATTGCTACTTACAGCTTCCCTTTTCCTCTTCTCCCAGCAGAGCATGAAGCCAAAAGCATTGCTCTGAGACGTTTGAGGTGCGCGCCTTGCCAGTCAGCATGCGCAAAGATGCTCGTAAAGAGAGATGGGCGCCGACGCGGGACTCGGCACGAAATGCGCCAAGGGACCGTCCGAACCGTTAAAGAGACGCACAGATCCGGTGTGGTCTAGTGGCTAGGATACCTGGCTTTCACCCAGGAGGCCCGGGTTCGATTCCCGGTACCGGAACGGAATTTTTTCCACACTACTCGTGACAAGTTTGAGCTGTCCGAGCTGCCGTTTCCCGTCCTGCTCGCAATATAGCTACTGTTTCGTGACAGTCAGCAGAATATAGACGAGGGAAGCAGACACACGACGGCCATAGAAATGGTGTATGGCTTCATGCCACACGGTTCCAGCGTAGGCCTGAGCAACTGCATCTGTCGAGGCCCGTTAGCTCAGTTGGTTAGAGCGTCGTGCTAATAACGCGAAGGTCGTGGGTTCGATCCCCCCACGGGCCACTACGCTTTTACTACTACGAAAAGGCAGCGCCGATTTCAGCTGGCGAGTGTGATGACCACCCTGCGTGGAAGTTGACAGAGGTTCCGAACCCGACCTGTCGGGAAGCGCTACAGCATTCACTCGCCAATGGCCATAGTGTGCTCAATACACTGGTTCTCAACCGATAAAGAGAAAATGAAAGGAAATGTCCGAATGCCGATGCGTAACAACTTTGGCCCTTGTCAGTACTTGGGCGGGTAAGTGCATCGGAACACAGGCTACTGTTGGCAGTTTTACTTCCTATTTTTCTTTCTCCTTTGTTTTCGGAGCCACAGCCCGATTCGGTCAGGGAGACGCCACCGTGAAATGAAGGGGCGTGCTGTGTGTCTATCGCCTCGCCTCTCCTTATCTCTCTCAGTCGTTTCTCGTGCTTGTTGTTTTGATATAGGCCGATTTGAGAGCGTCAGCTCTCGCGTCAGCCGAGCAAAGTCGAGACAAGTCGAGACACACTACAGGCTGGTCTGCAGCGAGTAACAGGGAGGAAAACAAAACATTAATTTCAAGGCGCGTGGCAAAAGTACCCATACGCGAAATTAAAAGCCTGCTGCGGTGGCCGGGAATCGAACCCGGATCAACTGCTTGGAAGGCAACTATGCTGACCATTACACCACCACCGCACAGGGGAGCGCCCCGGCGCCGCACTGTGTCGGCTTCCCGCCTGTCGGCAGCGGCCGAAGGTGATGGTACCTGGCAGGCGCATTTCGAGGTAGGCTAGGGGAGCACATCCAGACGCATTCGGACAGCATATCCGCGCACATTTCGCATCCTTTGGCAAGAGTCGGCTCTGGCGACGCAAGAGTACGCAGAGGACGGCGTTCTGGCGGCGATTTTAAGCAGTACAGTGCAGGGTTCAGCGTCTGCAGCATCTTCTCGACAGAATGCTATGGCGCTTGACGACAGTCCCACTTTCCCTTAAGACAACTGCTCGGGAAGCAGCTTGAAGTTGATACCGACCGGAGCATCGGTGGTTCAGTGGTAGAATGCTCGCCTGCCACGCGGGCGGCCCGGGTTCGATTCCCGGCCGATGCATCATTTTGCTTTTCCCGCGGTAATGCTGCCGTGTGGCTTGCGCGCTTGACATGCACGATCCACAAGAATGTATAGCTGGATTCCCTTGAGAAGAACCGAGAACGCAGCACTAGCGGGTCCCCACTGGGACGCTCGCATCATGTTCTATAGACTAGCGTCGGCCTGGCCTCACAAGTTGCTGTGTCCAGGTGCCTCCGAGGCACTGAACTTTAACGACAAGGAGTGCTGCCTATCGTTGCAAAAGCTGCAGCAACACCGCAATCAACTGGGCCGGCAATGCACGTGTAGCAAACAGAACACGTTATCCAGGAAGTACAGTGTCTTAACGTCTAACATTCGGTGTGATACTTACCCAGTTTCCAGGACAAACGGTTCACCGGTGCCTCGGTAGCGCAGTAGGCAGCGCGTAAGTCTCATAATCTTAAGGTCGTGAGTTCGATCCTCACCCGGGGCATTTAATTTTCTGTGACTGATGGTGGTGCTGTTGCTGGGGCCCCAACTTATTTCTTGTTTGTTATCCACAACGCTTCAGCGGGAAAATGTTTACTTCCTGTTATTGCTACTTACAGCTTCCCTTTTCCTCTTCTCCCAGCAGAGCATGAAGCCAAAAGCATTGCTCTGAGACGTTTGAGGTGCGCGCCTTGCCAGTCAGCATGCGCAAAGATGCTCGTAAAGAGAGATGGGCGCCGACGCGGGACTCGGCACGAAATGCGCCAAGGGACCGTCCGAACCGTTAAAGAGACGCACAGATCCGGTGTGGTCTAGTGGCTAGGATACCTGGCTTTCACCCAGGAGGCCCGGGTTCGATTCCCGGTACCGGAACGGAATTTTTTCCACACTACTCGTGACAAGTTTGAGCTGTCCGAGCTGCCGTTTCCCGTCCTGCTCGCAATATAGCTACTGTTTCGTGACAGTCAGCAGAATATAGACGAGGGAAGCAGACACACGACGGCCATAGAAATGGTGTATGGCTTCATGCCACACGGTTCCAGCGTAGGCCTGAGCAACTGCATCTGTCGAGGCCCGTTAGCTCAGTTGGTTAGAGCGTCGTGCTAATAACGCGAAGGTCGTGGGTTCGATCCCCCCACGGGCCACTACGCTTTTACTACTACGAAAAGGCAGCGCCGATTTCAGCTGGCGAGTGTGATGACCACCCTGCGTGGAAGTTGACAGAGGTTCCGAACCCGACCTGTCGGGAAGCGCTACAGCATTCACTCGCCAATGGCCATAGTGTGCTCAATACACTGGTTCTCAACCGATAAAGAGAAAATGAAAGGAAATGTCCGAATGCCGATGCGTAACAACTTTGGCCCTTGTCAGTACTTGGGCGGGTAAGTGCATCGGAACACAGGCTACTGTTGGCAGTTTTACTTCCTATTTTTCTTTCTCCTTTGTTTTCGGAGCCACAGCCCGATTCGGTCAGGGAGACGCCACCGTGAAATGAAGGGGCGTGCTGTGTGTCTATCGCCTCGCCTCTCCTTATCTCTCTCAGTCGTTTCTCGTGCTTGTTGTTTTGATATAGGCCGATTTGAGAGCGTCAGCTCTCGCGTCAGCCGAGCAAAGTCGAGACAAGTCGAGACACACTACAGGCTGGTCTGCAGCGAGTAACAGGGAGGAAAACAAAACATTAATTTCAAGGCGCGTGGCAAAAGTACCCATACGCGAAATTAAAAGCCTGCTGCGGTGGCCGGGAATCGAACCCGGATCAACTGCTTGGAAGGCAACTATGCTGACCATTACACCACCACCGCACAGGGGAGCGCCCCGGCGCCGCACTGTGTCGGCTTCCCGCCTGTCGGCAGCGGCCGAAGGTGATGGTACCTGGCAGGCGCATTTCGAGGTAGGCTAGGGGAGCACATCCAGACGCATTCGGACAGCATATCCGCGCACATTTCGCATCCTTTGGCAAGAGTCGGCTCTGGCGACGCAAGAGTACGCAGAGGACGGCGTTCTGGCGGCGATTTTAAGCAGTACAGTGCAGGGTTCAGCGTCTGCAGCATCTTCTCGACAGAATGCTATGGCGCTTGACGACAGTCCCACTTTCCCTTAAGACAACTGCTCGGGAAGCAGCTTGAAGTTGATACCGACCGGAGCATCGGTGGTTCAGTGGTAGAATGCTCGCCTGCCACGCGGGCGGCCCGGGTTCGATTCCCGGCCGATGCATCATTTTGCTTTTCCCGCGGTAATGCTGCCGTGTGGCTTGCGCGCTTGACATGCACGATCCACAAGAATGTATAGCTGGATTCCCTTGAGAAGAACCGAGAACGCAGCACTAGCGGGTCCCCACTGGGACGCTCGCATCATGTTCTATAGACTAGCGTCGGCCTGGCCTCACAAGTTGCTGTGTCCAGGTGCCTCCGAGGCACTGAACTTTAACGACAAGGAGTGCTGCCTATCGTTGCAAAAGCTGCAGCAACACCGCAATCAACTGGGCCGGCAATGCACGTGTAGCAAACAGAACACGTTATCCAGGAAGTACAGTGTCTTAACGTCTAACATTCGGTGTGATACTTACCCAGTTTCCAGGACAAACGGTTCACCGGTGCCTCGGTAGCGCAGTAGGCAGCGCGTAAGTCTCATAATCTTAAGGTCGTGAGTTCGATCCTCACCCGGGGCATTTAATTTTCTGTGACTGATGGTGGTGCTGTTGCTGGGGCCCCAACTTATTTCTTGTTTGTTATCCACAACGCTTCAGCGGGAAAATGTTTACTTCCTGTTATTGCTACTTACAGCTTCCCTTTTCCTCTTCTCCCAGCAGAGCATGAAGCCAAAAGCATTGCTCTGAGACGTTTGAGGTGCGCGCCTTGCCAGTCAGCATGCGCAAAGATGCTCGTAAAGAGAGATGGGCGCCGACGCGGGACTCGGCACGAAATGCGCCAAGGGACCGTCCGAACCGTTAAAGAGACGCACAGATCCGGTGTGGTCTAGTGGCTAGGATACCTGGCTTTCACCCAGGAGGCCCGGGTTCGATTCCCGGTACCGGAACGGAATTTTTTCCACACTACTCGTGACAAGTTTGAGCTGTCCGAGCTGCCGTTTCCCGTCCTGCTCGCAATATAGCTACTGTTTCGTGACAGTCAGCAGAATATAGACGAGGGAAGCAGACACACGACGGCCATAGAAATGGTGTATGGCTTCATGCCACACGGTTCCAGCGTAGGCCTGAGCAACTGCATCTGTCGAGGCCCGTTAGCTCAGTTGGTTAGAGCGTCGTGCTAATAACGCGAAGGTCGTGGGTTCGATCCCCCCACGGGCCACTACGCTTTTACTACTACGAAAAGGCAGCGCCGATTTCAGCTGGCGAGTGTGATGACCACCCTGCGTGGAAGTTGACAGAGGTTCCGAACCCGACCTGTCGGGAAGCGCTACAGCATTCACTCGCCAATGGCCATAGTGTGCTCAATACACTGGTTCTCAACCGATAAAGAGAAAATGAAAGGAAATGTCCGAATGCCGATGCGTAACAACTTTGGCCCTTGTCAGTACTTGGGCGGGTAAGTGCATCGGAACACAGGCTACTGTTGGCAGTTTTACTTCCTATTTTTCTTTCTCCTTTGTTTTCGGAGCCACAGCCCGATTCGGTCAGGGAGACGCCACCGTGAAATGAAGGGGCGTGCTGTGTGTCTATCGCCTCGCCTCTCCTTATCTCTCTCAGTCGTTTCTCGTGCTTGTTGTTTTGATATAGGCCGATTTGAGAGCGTCAGCTCTCGCGTCAGCCGAGCAAAGTCGAGACAAGTCGAGACACACTACAGGCTGGTCTGCAGCGAGTAACAGGGAGGAAAACAAAACATTAATTTCAAGGCGCGTGGCAAAAGTACCCATACGCGAAATTAAAAGCCTGCTGCGGTGGCCGGGAATCGAACCCGGATCAACTGCTTGGAAGGCAACTATGCTGACCATTACACCACCACCGCACAGGGGAGCGCCCCGGCGCCGCACTGTGTCGGCTTCCCGCCTGTCGGCAGCGGCCGAAGGTGATGGTACCTGGCAGGCGCATTTCGAGGTAGGCTAGGGGAGCACATCCAGACGCATTCGGACAGCATATCCGCGCACATTTCGCATCCTTTGGCAAGAGTCGGCTCTGGCGACGCAAGAGTACGCAGAGGACGGCGTTCTGGCGGCGATTTTAAGCAGTACAGTGCAGGGTTCAGCGTCTGCAGCATCTTCTCGACAGAATGCTATGGCGCTTGACGACAGTCCCACTTTCCCTTAAGACAACTGCTCGGGAAGCAGCTTGAAGTTGATACCGACCGGAGCATCGGTGGTTCAGTGGTAGAATGCTCGCCTGCCACGCGGGCGGCCCGGGTTCGATTCCCGGCCGATGCATCATTTTGCTTTTCCCGCGGTAATGCTGCCGTGTGGCTTGCGCGCTTGACATGCACGATCCACAAGAATGTATAGCTGGATTCCCTTGAGAAGAACCGAGAACGCAGCACTAGCGGGTCCCCACTGGGACGCTCGCATCATGTTCTATAGACTAGCGTCGGCCTGGCCTCACAAGTTGCTGTGTCCAGGTGCCTCCGAGGCACTGAACTTTAACGACAAGGAGTGCTGCCTATCGTTGCAAAAGCTGCAGCAACACCGCAATCAACTGGGCCGGCAATGCACGTGTAGCAAACAGAACACGTTATCCAGGAAGTACAGTGTCTTCACGTCTAACATTCGGTGTGATACTTACCCAGTTTCCAGGACAAACGGTTCACCGGTGCCTCGGTAGCGCAGTAGGCAGCGCGTAAGTCTCATAATCTTAAGGTCGTGAGTTCGATTCTCACCCGGGGCATTTAATTTTCTGTGACTGATGGTGGTGCTGTTGCTGGGGCCCCAACTTATTTCTTGTTTGTTATCCACAACGCTTCAGCGGGAAAATGTTTACTTCCTGTTATTGCTACTTACAGCTTCCCTTTTCCTCTTCTCCCAGCAGAGCATGAAGCCAAAAGCATTGCTCTGAGACGTTTGAGGTGCGCGCCTTGCCAGTCAGCATGCGCAAAGATGCTCGTAAAGAGAGATGGGCGCCGACGCGGGACTCGGCACGAAATGCGCCAAGGGACCGTCCGAACCGTTAAAGAGACGCACAGATCCGGTGTGGTCTAGTGGCTAGGATACCTGGCTTTCACCCAGGAGGCCCGGGTTCGATTCCCGGTACCGGAACGGAATTTTTTCCACACTACTCGTGACAAGTTTGAGCTGTCCGAGCTGCCGTTTCCCGTCCTGCTCGCAATATAGCTACTGTTTCGTGACAGTCAGCAGAATATAGACGAGGGAAGCAGACACACGACGGCCATAGAAATGGTGTATGGCTTCATGCCACACGGTTCCAGCGTAGGCCTGAGCAACTGCATCTGTCGAGGCCCGTTAGCTCAGTTGGTTAGAGCGTCGTGCTAATAACGCGAAGGTCGTGGGTTCGATCCCCCCACGGGCCACTACGCTTTTACTACTACGAAAAGGCAGCGCCGATTTCAGCTGGCGAGTGTGATGACCACCCTGCGTGGAAGTTGACAGAGGTTCCGAACCCGACCTGTCGGGAAGCGCTACAGCATTCACTCGCCAATGGCCATAGTGTGCTCAATACACTGGTTCTCAACCGATAAAGAGAAAATGAAAGGAAATGTCCGAATGCCGATGCGTAACAACTTTGGCCCTTGTCAGTACTTGGGCGGGTAAGTGCATCGGAACACAGGCTACTGTTGGCAGTTTTACTTCCTATTTTTCTTTCTCCTTTGTTTTCGGAGCCACAGCCCGATTCGGTCAGGGAGACGCCACCGTGAAATGAAGGGGCGTGCTGTGTGTCTATCGCCTCGCCTCTCCTTATCTCTCTCAGTCGTTTCTCGTGCTTGTTGTTTTGATATAGGCCGATTTGAGAGCGTCAGCTCTCGCGTCAGCCGAGCAAAGTCGAGACAAGTCGAGACACACTACAGGCTGGTCTGCAGCGAGTAACAGGGAGGAAAACAAAACATTAATTTCAAGGCGCGTGGCAAAAGTACCCATACGCGAAATTAAAAGCCTGCTGCGGTGGCCGGGAATCGAACCCGGATCAACTGCTTGGAAGGCAACTATGCTGACCATTACACCACCACCGCACAGGGGAGCGCCCCGGCGCCGCACTGTGTCGGCTTCCCGCCTGTCGGCAGCGGCCGAAGGTGATGGTACCTGGCAGGCGCATTTCGAGGTAGGCTAGGGGAGCACATCCAGACGCATTCGGACAGCATATCCGCGCACATTTCGCATCCTTTGGCAAGAGTCGGCTCTGGCGACGCAAGAGTACGCAGAGGACGGCGTTCTGGCGGCGATTTTAAGCAGTACAGTGCAGGGTTCAGCGTCTGCAGCATCTTCTCGACAGAATGCTATGGCGCTTGACGACAGTCCCACTTTCCCTTAAGACAACTGCTCGGGAAGCAGCTTGAAGTTGATACCGACCGGAGCATCGGTGGTTCAGTGGTAGAATGCTCGCCTGCCACGCGGGCGGCCCGGGTTCGATTCCCGGCCGATGCATCATTTTGCTTTTCCCGCGGTAATGCTGCCGTGTGGCTTGCGCGCTTGACATGCACGATCCACAAGAATGTATAGCTGGATTCCCTTGAGAAGAACCGAGAACGCAGCACTAGCGGGTCCCCACTGGGACGCTCGCATCATGTTCTATAGACTAGCGTCGGCCTGGCCTCACAAGTTGCTGTGTCCAGGTGCCTCCGAGGCACTGAACTTTAACGACAAGGAGTGCTGCCTATCGTTGCAAAAGCTGCAGCAACACCGCAATCAACTGGGCCGGCAATGCACGTGTAGCAAACAGAACACGTTATCCAGGAAGTACAGTGTCTTCACGTCTAACATTCGGTGTGATACTTACCCAGTTTCCAGGACAAACGGTTCACCGGTGCCTCGGTAGCGCAGTAGGCAGCGCGTAAGTATCATAATCTTAAGGTCGTGAGTTCGATCCTCACCCGGGGCATTTAATTTTCTGTGACTGATGGTGGTGCTGTTGCTGGGGCCCCAACTTATTTCTTGTTTGTTATCCACAACGCTTCAGCGGGAAAATGTTTACTTCCTGTTATTGCTACTTACAGCTTCCCTTTTCCTCTTCTCCCAGCAGAGCATGAAGCCAAAAGCATTGCTCTGAGACGTTTGAGGTGCGCGCCTTGCCAGTCAGCATGCGCAAAGATGCTCGTAAAGAGAGATGGACGCCGACGCGGGACTCGGCACGAAATGCGCCAAGGGACCGTCCGAACCGTTAAAGAGACGCACAGATCCGGTGTGGTCTAGTGGCTAGGATACCTGGCTTTCACCCAGGAGGCCCGGGTTCGATTCCCGGTACCGGAACGGAATTTTTTCCACACTACTCGTGACAAGTTTGAGCTGTCCGAGCTGCCGTTTCCCGTCCTGCTCGCAATATAGCTACTGTTTCGTGACAGTCAGCAGAATATAGACGAGGGAAGCAGACACACGACGGCCATAGAAATGGTGTATGGCTTCATGCCACACGGTTCCAGCGTAGGCCTGAGCAACTGCATCTGTCGAGGCCCGTTAGCTCAGTTGGTTAGAGCGTCGTGCTAATAACGCGAAGGTCGTGGGTTCGATCCCCCCACGGGCCACTACGCTTTTACTACTACGAAAAGGCAGCGCCGATTTCAGCTGGCGAGTGTGATGACCACCCTGCGTGGAAGTTGACAGAGGTTCCGAACCCGACCTGTCGGGAAGCGCTACAGCATTCACTCGCCAATGGCCATAGTGTGCTCAATACACTGGTTCTCAACCGATAAAGAGAAAATGAAAGGAAATGTCCGAATGCCGATGCGTAACAACTTTGGCCCTTGTCAGTACTTGGGCGGGTAAGTGCATCGGAACACAGGCTACTGTTGGCAGTTTTACTTCCTATTTTTCTTTCTCCTTTGTTTTCGGAGCCACAGCCCGATTCGGTCAGGGAGACGCCACCGTGAAATGAAGGGGCGTGCTGTGTGTCTATCGCCTCGCCTCTCCTTATCTCTCTCAGTCGTTTCTCGTGCTTGTTGTTTTGATATAGGCCGATTTGAGAGCGTCAGCTCTCGCGTCAGCCGAGCAAAGTCGAGACAAGTCGAGACACACTACAGGCTGGTCTGCAGCGAGTAACAGGGAGGAAAACAAAACATTAATTTCAAGGCGCGTGGCAAAAGTACCCATACGCGAAATTAAAAGCCTGCTGCGGTGGCCGGGAATCGAACCCGGATCAACTGCTTGGAAGGCAACTATGCTGACCATTACACCACCACCGCACAGGGGAGCGCCCCGGCGCCGCACTGTGTCGGCTTCCCGCCTGTCGGCAGCGGCCGAAGGTGATGGTACCTGGCAGGCGCATTTCGAGGTAGGCTAGGGGAGCACATCCAGACGCATTCGGACAGCATATCCGCGCACATTTCGCATCCTTTGGCAAGAGTCGGCTCTGGCGACGCAAGAGTACGCAGAGGACGGCGTTCTGGCGGCGATTTTAAGCAGTACAGTGCAGGGTTCAGCGTCTGCAGCATCTTCTCGACAGAATGCTATGGCGCTTGACGACAGTCCCACTTTCCCTTAAGACAACTGCTCGGGAAGCAGCTTGAAGTTGATACCGACCGGAGCATCGGTGGTTCAGTGGTAGAATGCTCGCCTGCCACGCGGGCGGCCCGGGTTCGATTCCCGGCCGATGCATCATTTTGCTTTTCCCGCGGTAATGCTGCCGTGTGGCTTGCGCGCTTGACATGCACGATCCACAAGAATGTATAGCTGGATTCCCTTGAGAAGAACCGAGAACGCAGCACTAGCGGGTCCCCACTGGGACGCTCGCATCATGTTCTATAGACTAGCGTCGGCCTGGCCTCACAAGTTGCTGTGTCCAGGTGCCTCCGAGGCACTGAACTTTAACGACAAGGAGTGCTGCCTATCGTTGCAAAAGCTGCAGCAACACCGCAATCAACTGGGCCGGCAATGCACGTGTAGCAAACAGAACACGTTATCCAGGAAGTACAGTGTCTTCACGTCTAACATTCGGTGTGATACTTACCCAGTTTCCAGGACAAACGGTTCACCGGTGCCTCGGTAGCGCAGTAGGCAGCGCGTAAGTATCATAATCTTAAGGTCGTGAGTTCGATCCTCACCCGGGGCATTTAATTTTCTGTGACTGATGGTGGTGCTGTTGCTGGGGCCCCAACTTATTTCTTGTTTGTTATCCACAACGCTTCAGCGGGAAAATGTTTACTTCCTGTTATTGCTACTTACAGCTTCCCTTTTCCTCTTCTCCCAGCAGAGCATGAAGCCAAAAGCATTGCTCTGAGACGTTTGAGGTGCGCGCCTTGCCAGTCAGCATGCGCAAAGATGCTCGTAAAGAGAGATGGACGCCGACGCGGGACTCGGCACGAAATGCGCCAAGGGACCGTCCGAACCGTTAAAGAGACGCACAGATCCGGTGTGGTCTAGTGGCTAGGATACCTGGCTTTCACCCAGGAGGCCCGGGTTCGATTCCCGGTACCGGAACGGAATTTTTTCCACACTACTCGTGACAAGTTTGAGCTGTCCGAGCTGCCGTTTCCCGTCCTGCTCGCAATATAGCTACTGTTTCGTGACAGTCAGCAGAATATAGACGAGGGAAGCAGACACACGACGGCCATAGAAATGGTGTATGGCTTCATGCCACACGGTTCCAGCGTAGGCCTGAGCAACTGCATCTGTCGAGGCCCGTTAGCTCAGTTGGTTAGAGCGTCGTGCTAATAACGCGAAGGTCGTGGGTTCGATCCCCCCACGGGCCACTACGCTTTTACTACTACGAAAAGGCAGCGCCGATTTCAGCTGGCGAGTGTGATGACCACCCTGCGTGGAAGTTGACAGAGGTTCCGAACCCGACCTGTCGGGAAGCGCTACAGCATTCACTCGCCAATGGCCATAGTGTGCTCAATACACTGGTTCTCAACCGATAAAGAGAAAATGAAAGGAAATGTCCGAATGCCGATGCGTAACAACTTTGGCCCTTGTCAGTACTTGGGCGGGTAAGTGCATCGGAACACAGGCTACTGTTGGCAGTTTTACTTCCTATTTTTCTTTCTCCTTTGTTTTCGGAGCCACAGCCCGATTCGGTCAGGGAGACGCCACCGTGAAATGAAGGGGCGTGCTGTGTGTCTATCGCCTCGCCTCTCCTTATCTCTCTCAGTCGTTTCTCGTGCTTGTTGTTTTGATATAGGCCGATTTGAGAGCGTCAGCTCTCGCGTCAGCCGAGCAAAGTCGAGACAAGTCGAGACACACTACAGGCTGGTCTGCAGCGAGTAACAGGGAGGAAAACAAAACATTAATTTCAAGGCGCGTGGCAAAAGTACCCATACGCGAAATTAAAAGCCTGCTGCGGTGGCCGGGAATCGAACCCGGATCAACTGCTTGGAAGGCAACTATGCTGACCATTACACCACCACCGCACAGGGGAGCGCCCCGGCGCCGCACTGTGTCGGCTTCCCGCCTGTCGGCAGCGGCCGAAGGTGATGGTACCTGGCAGGCGCATTTCGAGGTAGGCTAGGGGAGCACATCCAGACGCATTCGGACAGCATATCCGCGCACATTTCGCATCCTTTGGCAAGAGTCGGCTCTGGCGACGCAAGAGTACGCAGAGGACGGCGTTCTGGCGGCGATTTTAAGCAGTACAGTGCAGGGTTCAGCGTCTGCAGCATCTTCTCGACAGAATGCTATGGCGCTTGACGACAGTCCCACTTTCCCTTAAGACAACTGCTCGGGAAGCAGCTTGAAGTTGATACCGACCGGAGCATCGGTGGTTCAGTGGTAGAATGCTCGCCTGCCACGCGGGCGGCCCGGGTTCGATTCCCGGCCGATGCATCATTTTGCTTTTCCCGCGGTAATGCTGCCGTGTGGCTTGCGCGCTTGACATGCACGATCCACAAGAATGTATAGCTGGATTCCCTTGAGAAGAACCGAGAACGCAGCACTAGCGGGTCCCCACTGGGACGCTCGCATCATGTTCTATAGACTAGCGTCGGCCTGGCCTCACAAGTTGCTGTGTCCAGGTGCCTCCGAGGCACTGAACTTTAACGACAAGGAGTGCTGCCTATCGTTGCAAAAGCTGCAGCAACACCGCAATCAACTGGGCCGGCAATGCACGTGTAGCAAACAGAACACGTTATCCAGGAAGTACAGTGTCTTCACGTCTAACATTCGGTGTGATACTTACCCAGTTTCCAGGACAAACGGTTCACCGGTGCCTCGGTAGCGCAGTAGGCAGCGCGTAAGTATCATAATCTTAAGGTCGTGAGTTCGATCCTCACCCGGGGCATTTAATTTTCTGTGACTGATGGTGGTGCTGTTGCTGGGGCCCCAACTTATTTCTTGTTTGTTATCCACAACGCTTCAGCGGGAAAATGTTTACTTCCTGTTATTGCTACTTACAGCTTCCCTTTTCCTCTTCTCCCAGCAGAGCATGAAGCCAAAAGCATTGCTCTGAGACGTTTGAGGTGCGCGCCTTGCCAGTCAGCATGCGCAAAGATGCTCGTAAAGAGAGATGGACGCCGACGCGGGACTCGGCACGAAATGCGCCAAGGGACCGTCCGAACCGTTAAAGAGACGCACAGATCCGGTGTGGTCTAGTGGCTAGGATACCTGGCTTTCACCCAGGAGGCCCGGGTTCGATTCCCGGTACCGGAACGGAATTTTTTCCACACTACTCGTGACAAGTTTGAGCTGTCCGAGCTGCCGTTTCCCGTCCTGCTCGCAATATAGCTACTGTTTCGTGACAGTCAGCAGAATATAGACGAGGGAAGCAGACACACGACGGCCATAGAAATGGTGTATGGCTTCATGCCACACGGTTCCAGCGTAGGCCTGAGCAACTGCATCTGTCGAGGCCCGTTAGCTCAGTTGGTTAGAGCGTCGTGCTAATAACGCGAAGGTCGTGGGTTCGATCCCCCCACGGGCCACTACGCTTTTACTACTACGAAAAGGCAGCGCCGATTTCAGCTGGCGAGTGTGATGACCACCCTGCGTGGAAGTTGACAGAGGTTCCGAACCCGACCTGTCGGGAAGCGCTACAGCATTCACTCGCCAATGGCCATAGTGTGCTCAATACACTGGTTCTCAACCGATAAAGAGAAAATGAAAGGAAATGTCCGAATGCCGATGCGTAACAACTTTGGCCCTTGTCAGTACTTGGGCGGGTAAGTGCATCGGAACACAGGCTACTGTTGGCAGTTTTACTTCCTATTTTTCTTTCTCCTTTGTTTTCGGAGCCACAGCCCGATTCGGTCAGGGAGACGCCACCGTGAAATGAAGGGGCGTGCTGTGTGTCTATCGCCTCGCCTCTCCTTATCTCTCTCAGTCGTTTCTCGTGCTTGTTGTTTTGATATAGGCCGATTTGAGAGCGTCAGCTCTCGCGTCAGCCGAGCAAAGTCGAGACAAGTCGAGACACACTACAGGCTGGTCTGCAGCGAGTAACAGGGAGGAAAACAAAACATTAATTTCAAGGCGCGTGGCAAAAGTACCCATACGCGAAATTAAAAGCCTGCTGCGGTGGCCGGGAATCGAACCCGGATCAAGTGCTTGGAAGGCAACTATGCTGACCATTACACCACCACCGCACAGGGGAGCGCCCCGGCGCCGCACTGTGTCGGCTTCCCGCCTGTCGGCAGCGGCCGAAGGTGATGGTACCTGGCAGGCGCATTTCGAGGTAGGCTAGGGGAGCACATCCAGACGCATTCGGACAGCATATCCGCGCACATTTCGCATCCTTTGGCAAGAGTCGGCTCTGGCGACGCAAGAGTACGCAGAGGACGGCGTTCTGGCGGCGATTTTAAGCAGTACAGTGCAGGATCTGTCTCGCGTGTGT